>NC_040905.2:67208704-67511735 GCF_004126475.2 Phyllostomus discolor
CAGTAATCTTGTGTATATAAACCAAATGTCGGGAAATGAGATGTGAGGGGCTGTCAATAAATGTGTGACAAAGAGGGGAGGAATATAGAGGTCTCAGGAAGGGATATTCCTCCCTCAGTCCTCTTCCACTGGAGCGCAAAAGGCAAGAGAAGTGACTCCATGGTTACAGTTAAATGCTCATCCTGATAGCCCAGTTTCCCAATCTGTCCTTAAAAGCACACACTTTTTTTTTAGGACAGGCTATTTTCTTATTGTTTAGTCTGCTGAAGTGTAATACTATTCTTGAATTGGCTCATCTTGAAACACTGATTAAAATTGGCTCCTTTCAGGGCTGTCCCTGATGCCAAGAATACATTTGAAATAATTCATTCTTTAATTTTAAAATTAGATTATTTAATCAAGTTGTATGTTTTCAAATCTTGTTTGAAAAAGAAACAAGAGATATTGAAGATTATAGAAAGTAAATAATTTTTCCTTTTCCTTAAGTAGTTCCCTATATGAAAGATTTCTGTAACACACAAGAATTCTAAGTCTATAAAAGATCTCAAGTGTCTAAGGGATATTTATTCAGTTCAATGACCTTATTTTTTATAGTTTAGGGAGATGTCTAAAAATTTCATTTTCTTTGCCTTCCAAACTTTTTTTAAAAAAAGAAAGAAAACACTATTTGGATCCAAAATATGCACTGTTCTTTGAAAATAGACTGCAGAGACAAAAATCAATGAGAATGTCTACATTTCAAATAAATTTTAAAGAGATGGAAAATCAAACTGTTTAATATGTGAAATCCAATATTGCTTCTCCACTCTGAAATTACAGGACATTAATTATGTTGAAAACAGGTTCATCATCAGAATAAGTATTACCCATGATGATTCAAAGGAAGAAAATTTTTCTATTAAAAAGATACATGGGATTACAAATATTAAAACTGATTTATATTATATATTTTCATTTGTTTCCTTTCAAGAGGTTTGAAAATAAAGATTCTCCAGTGGGTAGAGAACTACAAACAAGATTTTAATTTTGTAGTCTTAAAACCATGTGCTTACACAATCTGCATGGAACAGGGTGTACTATTACAACCATTCTTCAGTCTTCAACAGTCCTCTTCAGGTATTTATAGGCCCTGAGATATGCTCCAACTGTTAGAGTTTGCAGTGACTTTTCACACATTCCTGTTGTCAGCAACAACACTTCCAGATGTGCTACATGGCATGAAACATTATTTTTATTCAACTTGTACCTCCTAAAAATCGTCAGTGCCCATGTATAAATAATACAAAGATGTTCACCATTACTAATTTGGTGTCATAGTTAAGCAGATCTGTGGCCTCCCTTTTGTCACTGGAAACAGTCGACTTATTGTGAATGAATGTTGTGAAGAAGGCTCCTAAAGGACTCAGTCTAATGGAGGGATACAACTAACCCACTGACACTGATTGTACCGAGGATGAGGCAAGGTAGTAAAAATGAGATTTGCCTGAACATGTCAGGAGAGACTTTCTGAAAGAGACAACATTGGTGCTACAGCTTGAATTTGCAAAGCATATAGGTTTGTAGATGAAAAGGGAAGACTTTTGGGGAAGTAGGGTTAGTATAAATGAAGACTATTACCTCCCAGGGGACATTGGGAAGGGTTCATGGGAACAAACTTAAAGGACACATGGTCAAAAACTAAGGGGAGGGTGGTAATGGGAGGGGAGTGGGGAGGGGTGGGAGTGGGACTGGAATGGGAGTAAAAAGGAGAAAACTGTATTTGAACAATGATTAAAATAAAATTTAAAAAAAAGACTATTACCTCCGTATTTGTAGCTGGTGCTGAGATATGTTAATACCATATTCCCTCAGTACTCACTTCTCTACACCCAAGGTTGCTCAGTGAAAACACCCTTGACTCTCTGGTCATAAAAGAAAGCTTGGTCCACTCCGGGCAAGCTGGAAGTGCTGGATATGGATCTCAGATGTAGCCATCAACCAATGTCAAAAAAGAGATTGGTAAATAGAACACCCCAGCTTCCTTGCCCTTTAGGTAGAATAATTGGAGGTGCAGTTTATATGGGACCTCCCACAGTTCCCCAGTTTCCCCAGGAAACAAGGCCAGTTTAACCTCAGCAATCACTTACTGGATAACAGACCATTGGTTTCATTTCCTTTCCTGTATAACTTGCCCACTTTCCTGCTGCTATTTCCTAGGATGACCTTGAATAAACCACTTGCACTTGAATGCCTATCTCACAGTGTGCTTAAAAGGAAAACCAAACAAAGGCAGCATTTATTCCCACTTTGACCAGGCCTTGCCATTCTTGTCTGCCTCAGACAAATCTCTAAAGCTTGGAAGCCTATATCACATAGGAATTCAAGTCTGAAGAATTTTGATTTTTTCCCTTTTAATCCTCAATTAAAACTAGAATTACAAAGTTTCTGTTAATAAAATACAGTGGGTGATGTTTTTCCCCTGGATGATTCATCCTGCAGTCTAGTGTTCCCAGACCATTTTGGAAAGGTCAGGGGAGCTCTGACTCACTCATCCTTCTAGCCTCCTACTTTATTTTATTTATTTTTATTGATGTTCAAGTACAGTTGTAGCCTCATACTTTAGATCAGCAGGTTCTTCTGCCCAAACCTGCTTTATATAGAACAATAACCTCAACTAAGAAACTAAATATGTACAATATTTAAAGGCCATGGGATTTTAAAAGCACCAAGCTCCCAAAAGCCATTAGTCCAAATTTCATGTTGGCTTTGTATTTGTACAAAAAGTAATATTACTAAGTTTTTCTTTGGATTAATAAAACACAAATACTGTCTCAAAAATATGTTTTTTATTAAGTTTATTTTAACTGGAAAACTCAGCTCTAACTATGAAGTTAAGAAGACCTGCATTCAAATCCTGACTGCAACTCTCGCTGGTTATAATAGTAGAAAAATTACTTGCCCCTCTGGACCTCTTTTTTTCTGTCCCTAAATTAGAAACAGCAAAAGTACCTAGATTTACAGTGTCCATTAGGCACAGGTGAAAGAAGATTTGTAAAGCCCAACATATAGCAAGTATTCATGTTAATTTATTTAAAAAGGGATCTGGTAATGCTTCATCTGTTTATTGCTAGACCCTGTGATGAAAAAAAATAAACTCTCTTCCCCTCCCGGAACGTATGATCTATTGCTGGGGGTCAAACTCATTTTCACCAGGGGCCACATCAGCCTCGAGGTTGCCTTCAAAGGGCCGAATGTAATTTTAGGACTGTATAAATGTAACTACTCCTTAACTAGGGGAAACGGTCTCAGCACTGGGTAGAAACAAGGTGCCAGGCCAGATAAAACAAGGTGGAGGACTGGATTAAGCCTGCAGGCCTTGTGTTTGCCACCTGTGATCTATTTGGAAGACAGATATACTTTTTTTAAATGAATAAACAATTAAACCACACAGAATACATTATATCGTATTCAATATACTATCACATATTAGCATTGAATTGGATGGTTATAATGGAAGTTCTATTTTCCTTGATTTGATATAGCAACAGTAAAATGTTATGCATAATTTCTATGCTTTATAGGCCACCACAGTATTCAGATACTTCTATCCACTTATCCTCAGTGGGTGAAATTTCATGACTTTGTAATTCTTAATAACCATTCTCCTTCTGTTACCAGAGTGTTAATGTTTGGATGGTTGATACTGAAGAAAATAAGGATGAGAGTGTTGTTAAACTCCGGGTCATGGTAAATGTAAAGAGAAAATCATAACCATGTAGGGCTTTGTTGTGGTCCAAGAGAAAGGAATTACTGTTCTGCCTAACTTACCATGTCACTCTACTAAATTTACCATCAGTGTCATAAACTCATATCAATTGGCTAAGTGCTAGGAGTCTGGGAAGTTTAATATTCTCCTGCCCAAAATACCTAGTAATATGTTTTGTTCATCACTATTGCAAAAGCTCACCCCACTTCCTGTTCTCCACATTTGCAGCATGTTTCATTCTTATCTAAGGACGTGTTTTGTGTATGTGTTGCCTGCTCTTGACCCAGCATACTCCAAACCTGCTCATTTTTCCAAAGCTGAAACTCACATGCCATTCCTCAAATGGGGAGTGCACAGCATGGGTACCCTCCCGGACCTCTCTCACACCTCTTGAGGATAAGCAGGGTGTCATTTTCTGGGATTACTCAGGAGAAGAAGAGCCTGCTGATGAAGTGGCTCAAGATCTGCCAGCAGGTTTAGTGAGGTGTTTAATTGATCCATAAAGAGCTGTAGTTGCCACTCTCAGCTCAACCACAGAGTGTTCATCTTGTAACACCTGGCTCTCAGACCTAAGTTTTAAACTGTGAGAATATCTTCAACTTTCTTTTAAAAATTACAAAGGGATGTCTCTTAGCACTTGCAAGATGGATCAAGCTTTCATCTTAATCTTATCTTCTCATTTTTGCAAAAGTGAATGTTAAATTTTGCATGAACAATTTGCCTATAAAACATGCATTTTAATAACTATTTATTTCTACTTTGAGAACAACTACAACCTCCCTAGTTTTAGTTCTTGAAACCTCAGAGATATCTTTTATAGTGACAAACATCACTTTATTTCTGCCCTTGAATAAGCATTACATTTTCTTTTTATGAAGGAAAGAAAGGATCAATTCTGCAATTAAACATCAAGCTAATCATCATATAATTCTTGAAGGAGCTTCTCCTGATTTTTTAAAAAGTAAAGTCGTTATGTTTGGAAAAACCTTAGGAATTAACTTTTCCAGCATATCTAATGCTTTCATATTATATATTCAGTCAATTATTTGTTGGAATAGGGAAATACCAAAAGTAAAAGGAAGATGTGGTAAGAAGCCAAGGAACTAATACCACTGTTTTTCCTTTTAAACCAAAAGGGAGTCAGAGAAACAGAGGACCAGGAGCAAGGCCAGGAAGCACTAATACTACTAGTAATGCCTGGAGAAGAACCAATGATTAATAAAACCCAGATAAGGACAGTGCAAGAGCAAAAGTCATGGGATAATTTCATTTCTAATCATGGATGTTAAAAATTAGCAACTGACATAAAAAATACTAGTGACTACATTAAGTTTATTCCATGAAATCTAGCATGATTTGAATTAGAAAACCTGGTATTATAATTGGACACATTAACAGATTAAAGAGGAAAAACCATACGGTCATCGCAATAGATAGAGAATAAATGTTTTCTCAAATTCAACACCTGATCACAATTTTGAGCAAACTCAAAATTATACAGTGTTAATAACAAGGGCTTAATCCTAAAAACCTGACTAAATAAATGAGTAGTAACTAAATCATTAGGTAAATGTCTTTAAGAAATTATGCACTGAACATTTCTGTAATACTGTAAGCAATCTGTAGAAACCACTACTTTTAAATATAGTTTTTTTAACTTAATCCTGGTAACTGGAGATTAAGAAGGAGGTAAAACATCTTTACATTTTCAAATCATTTTTCATAGTAAATAAATTATTAAATATTATCACACAGTATTCATCACCCTATGAAGCTGCAAAGTCAAAAGAGCTTTACTACCCACTCTCAGTCAGTTTTAAACCTCCAGGGCTTCTGTTCCACAGGAAGCAATGTTGAGGCCAAAGACAAGAGTCGAGATGAGGATAACCTGGCAGGTATATAAATACTTATTATCATAGTGAATACTCTTAATGGAGAAGAGTCACACAAATTACTTTTTATCACTTCCTACTCATTATTCCAATAATAATAACTCATATAACTTAATCTTTACTCTTACCCTTTGAGTTATAAATTCCAACCTAAGACCACATCAAAAATTTAAGAAATGTAATCCTGTATAAGAAGAAAGTGGAAAAAACCCACCTGTTAATAGGTACAGGGTCATACACCTAATTGCTAAAAAGAAATTAGAAAGTATATGATAGTGTTGATTTAATATGGGAGATGAAACAATCATTCTAGTTTTGTCATTTGGGGGAGTCTTTATGTTGCCATGTCATATGATTTTTAATAACAAGTAGTGGCAATATATTTATTTTTATATATAATATATATATGAATTATACAAATTTATACATTATAAATGTAAATATATATAATTTTATATATAATGGTCTGTCCAGAAAAAGTCCAGCAGCCATTATTTATGTAACAAGAATGGTTTGTGTGACATCAGTGTAACCTGGCCACCAAGGAGGGTGGACTGGAATGTACATGCATGAACAATGATGACTTCACTGTACTAGTCAGTGGAGGTGACAGATGCCCATTGAATTAGCATGTGCACTGTGTGGCCATCACACTCAAAATGACTGAGCAAGTAGAGAAATGAATCTGCATCAAATTAAGATTTAACATTCCTCTGCAGAAACTATTTGGATGATTCAGAAGGCTGCAGCTATGGGAAGCTCATTGGCAGCTTCATCACAACAACACACCTGCTCATGTATCATGCCTTGTGCAGAATTTTTTGGCAAAACATCAAGTCGCCCAGGTGACTCAGTCCCCCTACAGCCCAGATTTGGCGCCCTGCAACTTCTTGCTTTTCCCAAAATTAAAATTACCTTTGAAAGGGAAGAGATTTCAGATCATTGAAGAGATTCAGTAAAATACTATGGGGCAGCTGACAGCAATTGGGAGAACTGTGTGAGGCCCCAAGGTGCCTACTTTGAAGGGGAGTGCAGCACCATTGTCCTGTGTACAATGTTTCTTGTATCTTGTATATTCTTCAATCAAAGTCTCTATTTTTCATATTACATGGCTGGATACCTTCTGGACAGGCCAAATATATACACGTGTTTATGAGCTTATCTTTCTATATGGAAGAGAGTATTACATGCAGAGACCAGGTATATACAAGGTTAGAGGTAGCAGCATGTTTTCAGAATAAATAAAACATTTTGGCTGCACAAGAAATTTGTGCATGGAATAGTTAGGAAGTAAATTATGTCAGTGTTATGGACTGAGTGTTTATGTCCCCCCACAATTTATATGTTGAAGTCATAACCCCCAATGTGATGTCAGTAGGAAGTGGGTCCTTTGGGAGGTGATTAAGTCATGAGGATAGACCCTTTATGAATGGGATTAGCACAGCATAAAAAGATACATAAGAGTTTTTCTGTCTTCTCTTTCTCTCCCTCTTTCTTTCTTTGTCTCTATCTCTCTGTCCCCCACCCCATCTAACCACACCCTGTGAGGATACAAAGAGAGAAGAATGGTCTTTTTCAAACCAAGAAGAGGGCTCTCGCCAAACCCAGAATCATCAGCACCTTGATCTTGGACCTCCCAGCCTCCAGAACTGTGAGAGATAACATGTGTTAAGTCACCAAGTTTATGGTGTTTGCTATAGTAAACCAACCTGATTGACAGGTTCAAGAAGAACTCACTACGCAGCCAAAAAAGAAAATATTTTGAGAAGTTTACAAATAAAAAATGTTACAATATATGTAATTTTAGCTCTTTTGTTTTGCCCTTTTCCAGGAAAGACATTCCCTGTTGTGCAATATAAGGAAGTTTTGCTTCTGCTTCCTGCCGTTCTGAGATTCCCTGAAGCCTGGCAAAATAAAGCTGTTATTCAAAACCTGGGAGCTCTGTAAGGACGTGGGTGGGCAGAGCTTTGGGAGATTCCTGCAACAATTGTACCTGAAAGGACAGAGTCATTTAGGGACTTACAACCAGGTTTATTTCTGTTGTCTTGGTTTTTTATTACTAGCACTTCCTCCCACTATCAAAAAATGTCCCAGTTTGGACAATAAATCATATGGCTGTCCTATTTATTGGCTTCACACAGAGCACCTATGGCTAAGCCCCTGGGCAAGGATACAATACTAGAACTAGTTCAGGCCCAATTGTCCTAAGTACAAAGCTATCCACAGTACCCTCTAAATTATTTTGTAGATATATTTTTAAAGAACTGGCTGGTATGGCTCAGTGGATTGAGTCTCAGCCTGCAAACCAAAAGGTTGCCAGTTTGTTTCCCAGTCAGGGCACAGGCCTGGGTTGAGGGCCAGGTCTCGGGTAGGGGGCACATGAGAGGCAAACACACATTGATATTTCTCTCCCTCTCTCTCCCTCCCTTTCCCTCTCTTTAAAAAAATAAATAAAATCTTTTTAAAAAATAAAAGAACAAAAACATCTATGAAGGTAGGGCAGGAGCAGTATTCTATAAAAGCA
This sequence comes from Phyllostomus discolor, assembly GCF_004126475.2. Lineage (NCBI taxonomy): Eukaryota > Metazoa > Chordata > Mammalia > Chiroptera > Phyllostomidae > Phyllostomus > Phyllostomus discolor. The sequence goes on from NC_040905.2 coordinate 67,216,866, forward strand.
TTCATTGAACTTAAGGCAAAAATGGAAGAAAATCACTCCAATAAAAATATTCTTGGCATGATTTTTAAATTTTCTATTTATGGTTTCCAAAAATACTGTACAGAAAATCTGAGAGAATGAATGAAATAGTGATATCTCACATTATCAGGCATTCTTCATGTGATAGTCACCATGCTCAGAAACAACTGTCTTGTATGTAGACCCTTCTTTGTAAAAATCCTATGACATGGATATCATTCTGCTCACCTTGCATGTGAGGAAAAAGAGGTACAAAGAGATGAGTTCATCAAGGACTCATAGCTGAGAAATGATCAAGTAAAAACTCAAGCATTGAAACTCATAATATATATTTTTTAAACTACTATGCTATAATGACTCATCATATGAACACAAGCCAAAAATGCATTCATTTCAAGTTCATTGGAACTACGTTTGCTAGAAATAGTTTTTCTTGGTGTCAGGTCCAACCTCGTATTTTCTGACTCCAGAGAGGGTGCTAAACTGGTTCTCTATGCAAACACTGGCCCATACATCTCTGGTATGTATTCTTAGATAGCACTAAGGAAATTTTGTCTCTCTATCTGTGTCCCTGAGATAGCAAGATATCCAAGAAAAGAATTGCCATCATTCCCTAACAGGTTTCTAACTTGGGACTGAAGATTTTATTTGATATGTTTCTTCTTGGACCTATAAGAAACTTGATTCTAGTCCCTAAAGATACTGACACTGGGCTTCTATCTACCAGTATAGTCCAAGCAGATATTAGAAATGGCTTTGACATTGTGTCAGGTAGGAGTGCTTTCAGCAACCTGTAACAGAAATCCCAATTGACAGTGGCTGAAACAAAGTGAAGTTCACAGCCAGAACACCTAGAGTTCTGTGGTTCTGTCATCATTGCTACTGCTCAAAAATGCTGGCAGGGGTTCAGGCCCTTCCTGTCTTTTGCCTCTCTATTAAGCTATGTTTAAGGTAGGAAGAAGAGGGAAAGCAGTTTGTACAAACTTTATTTAACCTTTCCATCAACAGACTTTAACATATATCTTTTTGGTCACCTCTAGCCAAAAATAGTATATGGTTTTGTAGCCTCTGGAAGGTGAATCATAGAGATGAAGCCTGGGAACATGTATGAGGTAACCCAACTGCAATGCTGCCCCAGGAACTGACATGACTTGGGATCTATGGATTGGTATGAACTATTCCTTTCACCCAACACTGAAGGATGGGGATGTAGATAATGGAGAAATAATCTCCATCCTCATATTCTTAGAGAGACTTTTCTTACTCTACCCCAAACTGTCTTTGGTCATGAAGAAAAATATTCATCGAGTATTGTATTACTTTCTCTGGCTCTGGAGTGATTGTAACACCTTTCTTTTATTCTTTCTTTTCCTCACTTGCCAATTTGAGAAGTTTTGGACTTGAAAGCCATTATTTAAATTTAAAACTGTATTAATATATTGATATATTCATGGGGAAATTTGTGGAGATATATAAGTATATCCTGGGGGGAAGACAGTGGTCCTTTACTCTGTACATATACATTTCTTCTCACTTCAATTTCTTAATATAAGAATATAGTGTTCTTTTAACCAGTAAAAGCAATGAAGATAAAAACAGATAGTTATTAAATTTCTCACTAGCTTTTTATGTTTCAGGCAGAATAGCCCCAGTTCAATTAATCCTCCTGAAGGTCTTATTTTCTAATTAATTTTGTGGTTTATCCCTGAACCTTCAGCAAGTTCTTCAGTTATTCTCTAATGATGACCAAATTTACATGACTTAGCCCACTCAAGCCAGTTTACTAAAGTGCTAAAACATTCATAAGACTTCCTTACTCTTCCCAATGAAAGTGAGTGACTCATGCTCTGAAGAAGTGTCCATACTGTAGCCCCAGAACATGCTGACCTTGTACATTTTTTGCTTGCCTTCTAACGATCAGGTTGCCACACCTGTTGGTTTGTGAAAAGTGCCTTTATCAGGCTTCAGTACAAAACTAGTGTCTTCTATATGAAAACATCCTAAATTCTTACCTCAACCTGGATACATTTCTTTTGATGGATAAGCCTAGTAATTTTCCCTAGAGCTTTTCATTTCAGTGAATTACATAATAGTATATTCACTAGCCTTTGTCTTAATGTGATAGAAGAAACATCTAATTTTGTCTAATTTTCTCTTCCTAGAGACATGATGTGACAGGCTCACAAAGTCTCAAACTGACTAAAAGTTGAGGGTAGGGAAGAGGAATGCTGTCTGCCTCAATATTGAGTTGTGGTTTATGTGTTCATCTGTGACTTCAAAAGGTTCCCATAGGTCATGACCAAGAATAATGCCATCATTTTGTTCAAGAGGCTGTTCTCAAATTCTCAGACTTTTTTCTTGACTACCCATACAAGAATGAGTCTACGTTTCCTTGCTTGTATGCCTAAGAGAATGATGGATCACAATTTATTTACTGATATGGTAAATGTAGAAGAAAGGGAATATTGGTAGTAAAGGAGAACATTTCCCTCATTGCCAAGAAAAAGAAATTAAACAATTTCCATCTTCCATTTTCCTTTTCATTCTGTATAGAGATAATAATTTCCTGTCTTTAATAGAAATACTTGTCCTGTGACAGCTGGTAGTAATTTTTTTGCCTTTTTTGCCCAATATTTGATGTTCTGTTTTTATGGCATCCATATAAGCAAGGTTTGTAGATGAAAGTGTTGCAATAATATATTCCCAGTTATTTTTTAACTATCCTAAAGTATTTGAAACATAGTAACGAGCAAAACAAGCTTTCTGAGTACTCTAAAGGGATACTCCAATATTGAAATACCAAGACCCATGAGTTTCTTCTGGACAGTATCTTTGTCTTCACTTAGAGGCATTGTTCTGTCTTGTCACTTAGTTCTAATAATATCGACTAGTAATGACAATAATGATAAAGAAGATGCTGATGATAGCTACATATTCTAGGTACTGGCATAGTAATATCACATTATTTTTAGTTATCCTGATGGCCATTTTAACTATCATAAGGGTAGACATTATTTGCTTTCATTTTATAATTGAGAAACCAAGACTGAGTAGTTAAGAAACTCACTCAAACTACTAGGGCGAAAGCTAGTTTCCAACAGACCTATCTCTTCTATACCACGTGGCCTTCTTGAACAAGATTATCATTCATGTTCCTCAGTGCTGCATCATCGGCCTTCTGTGTTTCTCATGCATCCTCATAACAGAAGTGATATCAAAATTTATGGCTGCAACCATCACTAGAGGATAATGGCTCCTAGAATTACCTTTCTGTTCAGCTTTCTTTCCTGAGTTCTGTATCTATGTAGCATACTTCCCCTAGGATATCCTTACTTCAGTGTCCAACAGTTACCTCCAACTCAGCATATCCTGAATTCATCTCTCATTAACTCTATCCCCTCCAAATAATTGGTTTCTTCTCTTCCCACTCTTAATGGGCAATATAATATACCTAGTTGCTCAAGCCAGGAGGTATTCTTGACATTATCCTGTCCTTCAACCCTCGCATTCAATTGAAAACTAAATCATATTTACTCTACTGCTTGAGTGGTTCTTGAACCCCCAAATCCATTCTACCCTTTTCACCTCCACTTCTAGTGACTTAGTAACTGCTTTATAATCTTTTGCCTGGTATATTGCTAGAGTCCAAGATTCTAATGCCACTCCAGACTTACTCTGTATTTTATGAAAATTTGTTTAACTTCTCATGTAAACATCTCCATTTCTTAAATTCTGAAAGCAGAGTAAGACTCATCAATTTTATAACATGATTTTTAAAGCAGGATATAATGAATATAACTATTACTAAATGGCTTCAGAAGTTTCATAACACCTGAATAAGTGAAATTTTTCAGTTCTTTCCCTTTACCTGTTATTCTTGAAATGCATATATTATGCATATATGTATACATATACATGTATACATTGTAGACTTCAACTTATCTTAATGTTTTATTTCTTGCAATATCTGGTTTCTTACCTCACTCCTTAAAAGCCCATGCTCTAAATGGCTGCCCTAATAACCTTTCCTAAATTGTAAATCTGATTCTGTCCTGGATCTTTTTAAAATTTATAATGGTTTCTCACTTACTACCTCAAAGAAAAAAATCCAAAATATTTAGTTGATATAAAAGAAGAAACCTGAGGCAATTTTCTGTGAAGACAACTGACAACCAGCCCTACATAACAGCCCCTGAGGACATTACTAGATTATGTTCAAAATGATGACCTAAAATAAAATCATACAGTACAGTTCTATCCATCATACTGAACTTTAGAAGTTAAGATTCTGTTTAAAGAGATTTCCTGAAAAAATGTTTACATGTGAATGCCTAAATGAATAAATACCAATAAGTTAAAATTTTATGTCACTGAATTTTCAGATTTTACAAGAAGGGAAAATTTATGTGAGAAGTTAAAAGAATTATTTAAAAATACGGCATTAGTCTGGAGTGGCATGAGAGGTTGAATCCAGGACATAAGGGAAATTAAACCTTAAGAAACGTAAACCAGGCTCACCCAGTGCAGGAAAAACTGACAAAATGGTGAAATATAAGAAAGTAAAATTTCCCACTCATTACTTACTCTAGGGGTCATAACTACAGGTCAGATTTTTCCTGAAGGCAGATTTTTGTCTGGTCTTTTCATATTTTTAAAATGTCTGAATCTTAATATCCTTAACCCTTTCTAAATTTCAATCAAAAACCAGTGTCAGTCCATGAAATGTTATTGGTCTGCAACTAGGGAACTACAGAAATTGAGCTTCATTTTTAAGAAACTGTTATAGCCATTTGGTGAACTAATTGTATATCTATTGAATCTAAATAGATTTTTTTGAGATGGCAGTGTTCTGGTTTACCACAACCCCATCATCTCCTATTCTTACTTTAAACAGCCTTCACTCAAATGTCAGGCATTTTAGTTGAAGCTTCCTCTCCCATTCAATTAAATGAGACTGGAGATCTACAGCATTTATGGCAAGTGTCTCGCTGAAGTCTCAACCTCACATATCCTCCACATATTGGATCAACTCAGTAACATTTGCTTGGGACTTAAAATTGCTAAGCCCCTCAAAAGACCTACAGCAAAACAGATGTATACGTATCTGAAAGCTGTTATTAGTACATCATGCTACACTTATATACACATCATGTGCTACCCTTTTCCCAGTAGACTGTGAGACCAAAATTTGTGAAGGGGCAAGAGCACATAGTGGGTGCGAGAAGCAAACTCAAACAGTTGGATGATCTGCAGACAGCAAATACAAGTTTTAAACCATTTTAATCCTTCTTAATTTTTTCATCCTCCAAACCAGTGTGATTATCTTATTCCAGGTGCCAAGCATTTGGTTCCCTGTAACCATTTTCTTAACAATTTCAGCACCAAAGCATGTGTCTCTGAATGCTGCAATGCACAGAGCAATACCATGATCTTCTGAAGCAATTACCTAACCTATACCCAAGACACATCCAGGTTCTTACCTAGAAGGAAAGCTGAGAGCAGAAATCTTCCCTAGCAATATGCAAGTCTTTTCAACTTAATCATTTCACTTTTTCCGATACCTGTCATCATCGTAATGTTTACACACCTTCCCTCAGCCACACACACATAGACACACACAACCATCTCTAGCTCATTGAAAGCAATGAGAATGTAGAGCTGAGATTTACAATCATCCACATGTTAGTTGGAAGAAGAGAATCAAGACTAAGAAAGTTTGGAAGCATAGGTGACAGGCTAATCCTTCAAGCTCAATTCCAGATTTGAATCTATGAGTGTTTTGGAGATGGATTATAAATTTGAATCCTGGACAGTGTTACAGAAAAGGTGGGTTCTCAATTTAGAGTGAAGTCACAAAAGGATGAGTATTCATACTTAATACTTCTCAAGAGGCTAATACATAGATGGCACACACAAGAAATACTTATTTAGTGAATAAATGGATGAATGAGTCAACCAATCAATCAATGAACTTGCTGCAAGACTCATTGAAAAATTCCCTCTGAGGTACTTTTTATCCCAAACTATCCCTCTTCTCCCATCCCCAGACTCTGAAATTGCTGCTTCATTTCTACAATGCCAGACCTTTGCTGTTAATCCTCCATCAGTTACTGAAGTGCCCACAAGTCAAGGTAAATGGGACCTGGTTGTGCCTGGCAGAAAGCCCTGCCTGGGAACTGACAGCTACATGGAATTGACTGACAAGCTGCTGCAAGTAGATATAGGGCTAATGAGCCAATATTACCTAATCTTGCCAAGGTAATGTAGAGAAGGGATATATGGCCAGTTCAAAAAAAAAACAACAAATAAAGAAATATTCCATATCTAGCTGGTTCAAGTTCTTTATATTCTTTTCCACACAAAGGTCTCCTTCAAAGAGCCATTATGTAGGGAAAATTAATTGCATTTTCATTGATCACAAAACCCACAACTTGAAGTAATTGTAGGGTAAATTTAGGAAGAGTTACCGAAACTAAAATTGGTTAAATCAATCTTGGCCATGAAAGGAGTAACAGATGTGTGGCCAAGCTGCCCTCACATTTTGGCAGAAAACTGTCATAATTTTAGACAGATTGCCACATTTTATACAATATTCCAAATGAAGTCATTCTTAACAACTAACACTGCAGGGTTGCTGAAAAAAAGGGATTGTTTTACAGATAAAATGTTTTACAGGCTAGGTATCCTGAAAGACTAAGAATTTTCTGGTGGACCCAAAGTACAGGACCACAATGTATTCTGAGCTATAAGTGATTTTCACAACATGAATATACGCCTATAGTTTGGTACCAAATAACTACAGGGAAGAAGGTGAAGTATTTGTTTCTAGCTTGCTACATGATGTTTTCATTATAAAGTCACTGGTAACTGGCGAGATTTTTACTCAATAATATTGTTTGCAACCAGCATGGAATGCCTGATGAAAGCAGGAGGTAGGCTCTCCATCTTCCTTCATGCTTCACACAGCATTTATGAAATTCTCACCCACACAGGCTACTGCCCTGGGGACTGAGCAACAAAGTGCTTCACATGCTTTGGGGCATCAGCAGCCAATTACTCCACCCTTCAGCCTTACCCAGGGCTGAGGAGCCTTCTATGAAGTGAAACGAGGCTTCCAGAACTCCACTTACATAACAGTTACAGATACATAAAATCCTAAAATTTATTATTTCGTGTATTACATGTAAATTTCAAAATAACCAAGGGTTTTAAGCCAGGGTTTACTGCAAAAAACTCTGAATAGGAAATAAATAATCTTATCAGTTAAAACTCAGTGTTCCTACATTACCAGATTCTTATGTAAAAGTTGATCTTAATGAACTGAGAAGAAGAGGCCCTGAGAATGTTGGTCACAAAAGTGGATATTAGCCACAAAAAAGAGGAGGCTAAAACTAACACAATATACCTGCCTTGGATTAGCTGTGCCTCTTTTTAAAGAGAGACATGTAGCCAGAATCCCCTTCTCTCAAATCCTGCTGCCATGGGTGGCTGACAAGTCTGCACAAAAATACTTTAGACAAATGAATTCTTAAATCCCAGCTAAGACTATAGCCCCAAACCCCTGATTTACACATTGGCAAGCCCAGGTGAACTTGGACATCCCAGTTTGTCCCTTTAGATACACAGTGTGCCCCAAGCTAACATTCCCTGGTCCAAGGGGCCCAATCGGTGGTCTGCCAATGCTGGGGAAGGGAAGTCCCAAAGCAGAGTAAGACTGCATCATCCGACTGCACCTCATGGGAAGGAAGAGAGAATAAGATCCAAAGAAGTGGTCATTGAAGAGACCCAGATGAAAAGGGGACCTGCAGAAGAGAGACTGTTTAATTTCCTTCTTCCTATTCAATGAATAAATGTACTTGACTCACATTAGAGTGGGAGAATTCTGGTGAGCAGTAGTGAAATGATGCGAACTCTGACTCGTGGGGTCTGCGTCATTATGGATAAAATGAGACATTCACATGATTACCGAATCCCATGGAGGAAACGGGACTTCATGGCTTTTCTCTCAAGGGGAGCAAAAGCCTCGGCCTCCACCATGACATTAGGTTTCTCCGCCCATTACATGATGGTCCTCATTTACTATGCACAGGTTTGCTTTAGGTGGTTACCTTTTACGGAAAAGAAAGGAGCCAATGCTGCTAATCACATCACAGAAGAGGGATATTTACAAATGAAAAGGCAAAAGTAGTTGGACTGGTTACATTCATCCTTGGAAGGTTTAGTATGGTTTTTAGGAAGTTGCTTTGCAGTAAATGTCCTCAATTCAGGGTAAGGGAGTTTTAGCAAAAAGCAAGACTCAGAGTGGCCTAGGCACATTGCAGTCCTGATTCCCCATGGGAAAACCTATCCATGGGCGTGGGTCCTGTGCATCTCCCAGTGGGAGCTGGGCCCACGCCAAGCAGAACAGTCTCCTACAGTGAAAGAGGAAAGAATGGAGGCTACAGCCTAGATCTCCTACTAAAGGTTTGAATGCATCAGTGACACTTTGCATTTTAACTTGTTTATAGGTAAGCACTTAAGAAGTAGGGGGCAGAACTCTGGTTTACTTTTCTCTTTGCTGTTCTAATTTTCTCTTTGTCTTTCCATTTATACAGACTTCAGAGCAAACATTCTGTAACAGGGTACAGCCAAGAGGGGGGCCCCAAATAGGGATTTGGAATGGGGTCCAGAACTCAGGGTATCCAGGATATATTAGGATGTCCTCACCCTGCCCCCCACAGGTATGGGTTGGGGGAAGGGACAAATGGAGCAGGGCCATTGCAAACTGTTTTGCGTAGCAACAGCTTTGCAGCTAACCTCTGGTATGGTTATTTAACATACCTATGTAACCTTTAACTGGTTACATAGGTATGTTAAATAGCTGTGGACATGCTCTGAGCCTGAGGAATGGAAGTAACTTCCTGCACCACTCAGGGCAGGTCCCCCGAGTTACAGTGCCTACATGAGAGCTTGGAGAAGATTGGCTCCATGACATGGGGCCACGCCTGCCCAGACTCACGATGGCAGCCCTTGGAGAGAAAACCCAGACACAGCAGTCATTGGAAGGGAGAACCACATGGCTGTGGCAGTACAGAGAGAGCCACACAACTGTGGACATGTAAGGGAGAATCACTCGGTCTTTAGCAGAGTGGGGACTCCAGCAGCCCTGTGAGAGAGAATCACCATGCAGCTTTAGCAGAGAACTGCCACTCGGCTTTGGCAGAGTGGCGGCCCCCCTCCTTGCAGCCATTGGGGAGGGAGAATCACGTGGCTTTGACAGAGTGGAAACTTCCATGGCCATTGTGCAGAGAGGACCACGCAGCTGGGGCAGTGGAGAGAGAACCTCACGGCTTTGCCAGAATGGGGACCCCTGCAGCTTTAGAAGGGGGAGCCACCACCTAGCTTTAGCAGATATCCCAGCGACACAGCTGATGGTGCTGGGAACCAAGGGAGGCCTACCAGCCGACACAGATTACTGGGAAGAACCAGGGTCTGCCTGAGCCTTGGACTTCTATTTCTTTTCCTGAGATATGGTACCCCAGACTGGGTAAAGGGGGAAGGAAGGACTGTGTGTGTTTGTGGGTGTTTTAAGGGACTTTGGGATTTTTATGAAGATATTAGGTCACTACTTTAAGTTTGTAGAGCATTAAATAAACATTTCCTTTCCTTTTCATGAATCTCAGACATTGAGAAATGTCTTTCCTCTGGCGGCAGACATAATGAACCTGGGGGGATTCCTTTCTGTAATAGTATATCGTCCCAGCGCCCCCCTCCCTCGTTGTTCTGTAACAATTCCACATTTGGCTTTGCTATTGAACAAAACTAGTGTGTTTTCTTCAATAATTATAGCAGACACAGCAGAACTGGTTTAAAACAGGCTAATCTTAACATTTGCTAAATTAATCTATTAGTTAATAAAGCAGTACCCAAATAACTCTAAACATGGTTTCTTGATCTGTAAAATGGGAATGAGTTGAATATATTCCTAAAAGCATGTTTTCTTCATTCATAATTTATAACCTATCAGTGTATTTTAATAATTTTAAATTTATAATAATATATAAATTAATTTTAATAACAACTTGATAATCATACATTTCTTTTTTAATTGAGTGTATTGGGGTGACACTGGTTAACAAAATTATACAGGTTTCAGGTACACAATTCAAGAACACATCATCTATATACTGTATTGTGTGTTCACCACCTCAAGTCAAGTCTTCTTCCATCACCATTTATCCTTCTTGTACCTTTCTCCACCTCCCTCCACCTCCTCCCCCGCACCCTGGCAATCATCCATTGTCATCTGTGTCCATAATTCTTTCTCTTTTTCTTCATTTTTGATCAATCCCTCCACTACCACCTCTGACAGCTTAACTTTATAATTCATAGATTTCTTAAGTATATGATTCTGGAGTGTCATGCAACTATACTTTAGTTTCATATTACTTAACCTACGCATAAATATTCACAGGTAGCTCTGTTTTACCTACCTCTCAATTATAATTTGATTAATGTGTCTTCTGTGACTGGATTGTATTAGAAAAAGGCCTTCAATAAATGCAAGACTTTTTTAAAATGATGATATATTTACAAAGTTTTCAATGACTATCTGGACCATTATTTTATAGTTTAAAGTATGGGAAATAGGTAGCAAGTTGAATAAGGAAGACACTATTTCTTTTTTCCTATCACCTTCTTGGTCTCTGAACAGCTGTGAAGTCTTTCTAAATCAATCTTCACTATATGATTCTACCACAAAGAGAGCTCTAACAAGAAGAATAAGAAATCGGACAGGACTTCCGGCAAGATGGAGGAATAGGTGGATACACCGTACCTCCTCGCACAACCAAGAACAGAACAACAATAATTTACAACAATGATTTGCAGTCATAATATCAGAACTGTCAGAGGATTTATCTAAATGGAAGTTGGACAGTCAAGAAGTAGAAGTAGATCCGTACATCCAGACTGGTAGGGGACAACGAGCCGAGCGAGTGGGCGCGGGGCTGGCGCGGGTCGCAGGCGCGCGTAGGTTGGGGGAAATTTGGCGCAAAATCGGCGCGGCAGCAATCCGGGACGCAAGAGCGCAGCGGTGTAGCGGTGATTCCTGAGTACTCAAGCAGCGGCTGGGGGAACCAGTGGGGCAGCGATTGTGGACCAGGGCAGAGCTCACGGCCCAGAAGCCCAGGGAAGTGTCTGACTCCAGGAGAACGGAAGGGTCACCATTGATCCCTCCTGTCCCTGCTCCCGCCCCCACATATAACGTCACAAGCTAGCGACTGGGGCACCCAGCCCCGGTGAACACCTAAGGCTCCGCCCCCCACCGTAACAAGAGCGACCAGACCGGAGAAAAAATAAATAAATAAGTAAAATAATAGGAGAGACAGGGAAAGACATAAGACATATTTCCAGCAGAACAGATCAGTCCCCCAGGACTCATCCTTTTGAGTGACCAAGAAATAGCCAATCTATCAGATGCACAGTTCAAAACACTGGTGAACAGGAAGCTCACGGAACTGGTTGATTTTGGATGCAAATTACATGAAAAAATGCAGATTACCATAAAAGGGATGCAGGAAGACACACGGAGGAGAGCCAATTGTGAAAGGAAGGAATCTGAGTCTCAAAACAACACAGTGGACCAGAAGGAAGATAGAATCAACCAAGCAGGAGAGCATGATGAAATAAGAATTCAAAAAATCGAAGAAAAGCTTAAGACCATCGAGGACACCTTTAAACGTTCCAACATCCGAATTATAGGGGTACCAGAAGGGGAGGACCAACAAGTGGAAAAGTTATTTGAACAAATAATAAAGGAGAACTTCCCCAAACTGGCAAAGGGAACAGTCTTCCAAGAAATCCAAGGAGCGCAGAGAGCCCCAAAGAAGTTGGACCCAAGAAGAAACACACCAAGGCACATCATAATTACATTAGCCAAGGTAAAAACGAAGGAGAGAATCCTAGAAGCAGCAAGAGATAAGGGGACAGTAACCTACAAAGGAGTTCCCATCAGACTGTCAGCTGATTTCTCAAAAGAGACCTTACAGGCAAGAAGGGGCTGGAAAGAAATATTCCAAGTCATGAAAGACAAGGACCTACATCCCAGATTGCTCTATCCGGCAAAGCTCTCATTTAGAATGGAAGAGAAGATAAAGTGCTTTTCAGATAAGGTCAAATTAAAGGAGTTCATCATCACCAAGCCCTTACTTTATGAAATGCTAAAGGGACTTAGCTAAGAAAAGAAGATAAAGAAAAGACATGTATAGTAAAAGGACAGCAAACTCACAATTATTAACAACCACACCTAAAGGAAAAGCAAAAGAAACTAAGTAAACAACTAGGATAGGAACAGAACCACAGAAATAGAGGGCACAAGGGGGGGCTAGCCGTAGGGGTGGGAGGAGGAGAGAGGGGGAAAAGGTATAGAGAATAAGTAGCATAGAATGTAGGTTAAAAATAGATAGGGGGAGGGCAAGAATAGTACGGGAAATGTAGAAGCTAAAGAACTCATAAGTATGACACATGGACATGGACTAAAGGGGGTGAATGTGGGTGGGAGAGGGGGCACAGGGTGGAGGGGAGTGAAGGGGGAAATGCGACAACTGTAATAGCATAATCAATAAAATATATTAAAAAAAAAAAGAAGAAGAAGAAATCTTAAATGAATCGTTTCACCAGTGTTCCCTGGATGGGAACAAAGAAAAAAAAGGAGCTAACATTCCTACCCTTACATTTGAGGTTTGCTTCTACAAGGATTGTTATTCTATAAAATAAGTAATACGTGGGTAGGGGCAAAATGGTAGGGCAAGCAGTGGCTCAGTATGTACTGGCCTTCTCCTGAGGCAGTAGCTGTCACAGAAGCACTGCAATCACAGAGCAAAGTTAGAGACTAACTGTGTAAAAGCTCCTGAAGCATAGGCTTAGTTCAAACACCACCGACCATTAGCAGCAGCCACTCTGCAGATTCCAGCGATGTGCTCCCACCTAGATATGTTAAAGTTTAATTTATGAGTTAGGCACACTAAGAGTAATAACTGATAATAAAATAAAACAGTAATAACCAATAATAAAATTAATAACCAATAATAAAACAAAACAAGTGTAACAATGTACTCTAATAAAAGGTATGTTGATTGTGGCTTCTCTCTTTTGAAATATCTTCTTGTGCTGCACTCACCTTTTCACTTAAAGGAAGCACTTTATCACCACTCTTCGGCATATTCTAATTGCCAGTATCATGTTTACTCTTGTGCTTTGGAGCCATTACTTGGTGAAATAAGGGCTACTTGAACACAAGCACTGCAATACCCTGACAGTGGATTTGATAACCAAGATTGGTGCTGAGTGACTTACGAGTGGGCAGCATATACCATGTGGATACGCTGAATAAAGTGACGTTTCATGTATCAGGTGCAAGAGTCCATCACACTAATCAGAAAAGCCTGCAATTTAAAATTTATTAATTGCTTATTTCTGGAATTTTCCATGAATATATTCAAATCCCAGGCTACTAAAACCACAGAAAGCAAACCTGTAGACAAGAGGAGACTACTATATACTAATAATCTTATTATGACGTGATCCTATTTGATAGGTAAATAGGTAGATGTAAAACCTCATTAAATTGAAGCCTCAAATTTGTTTATGTCTCATGTGTTAAAAAACAATAGAAAAGATTTTGTGTAGATGGATTTTTATCATATGTAGGTGTTATTAAAAGAGAGGGGTTTTCTCATATATTTTTCCTCTGCTTTTATATTATTTGGTCAATTTTGCTTTTATTTTCAGTCACTTGTCCCTTGCCAGACTTTGCTCTAATGTAGTGTCTGAGTTGCAGAGCTAAGACCATGAAGTAGTGCTTTCCCTCTACAGGGCCCAGTGAGTATTAAAAGGGAGCAGGGCACAATTGTGTGACTGAATGCTGTATCCATTTGTGATTCAAACTTGAAATCCAAAGCAGGAAATTTACCCAATACTTTCCACAGCAGCAGCACAATTCCATGTGAGCACACTCAATCTATCACCATAAATAGCCTCTGATAACAAGGCTTGGGCTCTAAAAGTTGTGCAAGATTTTGGTGTTAAGATGTCATTGAGCATACCACAAGATTTTATTGCTATGAACCACAATTATGCTTTTATTAAAGGAATACTCTCATCAAAAGTACATCGGCTGGTATAAAAACCAAAAGTGTGGCAGTGTGAACAGGCCCTTGTTCTGAACTCTCATTTATATTTCATTAGTACTTATTGGGTGCCTCTCATGCGCCAGGGACAGTGCTAAACATTTAACATGCAATACTTTTTCAAAGTATTACAACAACCATATGAGCTCAGTAGTGTTATCTTATTATATAGACGGGGACACTGAGGCCCAAGGCTGTGCAACAAGACGGGAGTGGTGAAGAGTCTGCCACCACCAGCATTCTCTTAATGTTACATGCTTCCAGGCTCCCAGGTATCCCCTATTGCTTCTCAAAGAAGAGTTTTGTGAGTGTCTGGCACTGAGCTTTTAATGGGACTGTTTAACCCATTTCAGCCCTGAAGATCTGTAAAAGGATTTACTCAAATTGAACTGTTTTCATTTCTCACAACCTGAGAAAACTGGGATGTTTGGATGCAAACTGCAGACTTAAAGTACTCCAGCAAGAGCCTAAGCAGTCTGTTTTTCCTACAATGGAAAGGTAGGAAGATTTTTGCAAAGCTAATAAAGATTAACTTTCAGAACCCTTCCCTTCTGTGGGCCTGAGAGGTTTTAAAGAGGAATTCATATATTTCTTCATATTTGAAAATTTGCAGTTTTTTTTTAACTGCAACCAATTAACCAGTGTCCCTTTCCACTCCAACTTCCTTTCCATCATCCTGTCCTATATACTTGGTGGCACTGACTATACACTTGGTGACACTGACATAGCCATGAGCATTTTGAATCCAGCTAAGGTAGATTCAAGATGAAAATCCATTTAATATAGGTTCAGTGTGGTTCCCAGTGACTTCTGTATGCATGCAGATTTGTGCGTCGTTAATCATCCTGATGCAGGAATGGCTTCCAGGAATGGTTCCCAGGAATGGATGGCTAAAGGATTATTTCACTGGCAGAAGGTATAGGGCCAAAGGTTTTATGATTTAAGTCTATGAGTAGTGAAGAAATAAAGTTTGAAAATCCGGAACCAGAAACTAGTCTATGGAAAATTCTTCCAACCATCAGACATACAAAATTCTCATCTATGGCTAATCAAAACTGAAGTTTTCTCCTGCCAGAAATATAATCAATCACATATACAATTATAAATGTACATTCTTATAGAGTGGTCTAAAAAAGAATTTATCAGAATTTCTGAATTTGTAGGGCACAAACCTGAAGCACCACCATAAAAAAAGTATAGCATAACTATATGTAAAGTCACATATTTTATTAAGTCCAGTGTACTAGAGCACTTCCTAGTATATGTAATGTGTTGACCTGATGAAGACCAGCAGTTCCAGATGAAATGACAGGTAAAAATATTACCAAGGCAACAAAATGCCCTGAGGAAATAAGTTTCTATTACCAAGTTCCTACATGGATTTTTTTCAATACATATTATATGAATAATTTGATTACACAATTATGTAGCTCACTATTACATGGCACCAAGTATTAGTACATTTGACTTACTCTCGTGTCCTCTTCAATTTCAAATTACTTTACTGTTTTTTCAGAATCATTGAGCATACCAAAAGTCAAATGTATCAAGAGGAAACTATCCAAGTAAAAGGCAAAACCATAAACCAAAAGAAAATATTTATGATAATTGTTAGCTGTGTTTTATTATAACTTTTGTGATTTATCATTCTGAATAAATGTTTGTTTTCATACTTAATTTTCTATTGGAACTTCAGTTTGGGAAGATGAAAAACTTCTTGAAATGGAAGGTGATGATGACTCCATAGTAGTGTGAATGTCTTTGATGTTGCTTAAAATTGATTAAGAGAGTAGATTTTATATTATGTATTTTTATCACAATAATAAAAAGAAAGAGAACAAATAAACGTAGGCTTGGCCCTCTGATCTACCTGTTTGTGAAGCCCTCGAGCCCTGTGATAAGTTTGCCTCTAACTACTCCTGAGTCATGAGAAGTTTCTCACGTGTGTTCGAGGATAAGTCTGTGGAGCCATAGCAGAGTGCACATGAATTATTTCTATTCTGTTCCATCCATTACTCACCGAGAACCAACATCCCCTATTAGAACCTAAGGTAATGGATCCAAGATATCAAAACAAAATTGGGAATAAATCATCTCCTTTTGGTTGCACCTATTATAAAGAGTATATCAAAATTATGATTATCCTTCCTGAATACCTCAGAGAGATTTTAGTAAAATATTTCTTTTTGTTTTTGCTTTTGCCTGCAATCCCTCAGTCTTTGCCCCAAACCTCTCTATCCTATATTCAGACTCACTGAACTAATCACTATGCTATAACTAAAATTACTTCTCCCTTCATCCTCCATGTGATGAGTCTTGTAAGCCTGATCCTCTCCTCCCTTAGGATGAGATCTGGCTGATATTCAGCTAGTATATACCACTGTGGTCATGCAGTTAATTAAATTCTGAAACAATCTTCACCAATTGCATATAGCCTCTGTACTGTGTGCCTGAGTGTGGGCTGTCACCTCTGTAGCCTTACCTAGGCCTTCCTCCAGGTTCCCCCAAACCTGATACTACTCTACCTACTAGGAGTTAGTGTATAGCACAATCAAGGCTTGCAGGACCTTACTTTCCCCCTCCAGGCCAAAGTTCTGATTGGTGAATGCTCTGTCTTACTAGTTGTTAAATGTTTTGAATTTATTCCTGGATGAGATATCCCCCCAGCTAGCTCCTTGGTCTCTTAGTGAATGCCCTATTAATTCATCAGACATGCCCTACTTCATTAATCATCAGGGGAAAGCAAATTAAAACTACCTTTAGATACCACCACGAATCCCACAGAAGGACTAAAATAAAAAAGAAAATACCAAAAGCTGACAAGAATATAGAGCTATTGTAGTTCTCATACACTGCTGGTGGGGGTACAACTGTTCTTGGGAAACTGGTTGGTGATATTTACTACTTCTGAACATGTATGTGTAGGCATAGCCCATGACCCAGATATTCTATTCTAGGTGGTAAACCTCTCTCTCCCCACACTTCTCTTCCTCACATTTTGATAGACATTTACCCAGGCTCACTATTTACCTACAAGGAAAGTACAGATGCCGGTTGCCTTCTCTTATAAGATTTACAGAAGGAAATCGTTTTGATGTGCACAGTGGTAGCTCAAATCCCAGTGCCTCATAGGCATTCCTGTGATGCAGATCTCCTATACCAAGGGCAATTTTCCACCACCTCCCCTGACTGGTTTTCTGGTTTAATAAACTTTATAAAAATGCAAGCATCCAGTATGGATTGCTGTCAAAGCTTTTTCTTTCTATACTCCACTTCCCTCTATTAATCAGGATCCAATGTATAGCCCTGGTTTCTCTGTCTCTTTCTGGGAGAAAAAAAAAACAGGGAAAAGCATTTGAGTCACCTTAAAAAGCAGAACTCACACATTAGATGGGTATCTGAACATTTTTTTGAATGATAAAATCAGAATAAATGTGTAACCTAGCTATTTTTTCTCAATCCAGCTCTAGCTGCCTCATATTTAGTAAAAATATATCCCAGATTTTCACATTAACTTTTCTGAAACACATAGATTTCAGTAGTAGGTTCCATTTTCCTCTACAATATGGGGAAGCTGCATCAAGTGCTCCAAGACAGATAGTATTTAAAGCCAGAGATCTTTCCTTTTTAAACTACACTGCCAAAGGTCACAAATTTCCATCTTATAAATTTATATATTACCCGGTAATGTTTGATCCAGCTATTCCATTTTTGTTTCATTATATTTTTGTATTGTTAATGCTGAAAATTCTTATGGAATCCCTAGGTTTTTCTAGACTTTGACTCATATTTTCTTCCAGGAAAAAAAAACTTTTAATTTATTCCTTCTGCCTTTATGATATACTAGCATGCATTATTCTTGTTCTTGCTCTTCACACATTTGTAATAAAGCATTTTTCCAGGTGAGGCTCAAAGAGTTATTTCCCTGCCAACTATCCCAAAACATATTTGCAAGCTGGCTATCTACTAAAATTTAGCCTTCTTTTTGTATAGAGTTGGACTATTATTGGGCAATATTTCTTTTGTTTCCCATGTACTGAGGCTGTGTGACAACTTCCTGCCAACAGAATGTGAACAGAAGATGTGAATATGACTTCTAGGCCAAAGAGCTTAAAATGTTGGCATACCTTCTCCATGATATTTTTTAAAATCTTCTTTACTAACTGAGTCAGAAAACTCTGAAGTCCTTACTAGTGATATAGCCATGAGATAAAAGGAGCCCTAGTCTCTGAATTATTATATTTAGGAAACTCTTGCCTACCTGAAACACCTGCATTGGATTATTGTGAAAAGGTGAAATAAATTTCTATTGTGTTAAGCATTGAAATTTTGGACTTTGTTTGTTAGACTTCTTAACTTGACTCTAACTAAATTAGGTTTTGAGGCTCATTCTACCCTTTACCTTTTGTTCTAGCCAATATCTGGGGTGATTCCATTAGGGTGCTTGTGTCAGAGATGTGAGACACAATTTTCTCAACAGCCTCACATCCAGCCCTGGAAATTGTCTATCTCTTCTTTTTGAGCCAGCACTCTATTTATCTAACTTGAAGCACTATTTCCAATGTGACATTATTTTCAAAATAGAAGCAACTGGCTTCCCAAAGACCAAAGGCTGACCAAGTCCTTTCTGATTCAGATTTTTTATTTCACCATTCCTCCTTCATTGCTCAAAGGATGCCCTCCCGCCAACCACACCAAGCCAGGAGGATAATCTCTTAATCAGATTAAAACACCTTCAAACCATACTAGCAACTACAGACTTAATTTCCACTGAGAGCCAAAAATGAATCTCTCCCTTGCCTTTAGTAATTTGAATATTTGGCAGTAACCCAGCTGTTTAGATATTCAGGTGAACCTTTTGACTTATGATGGTTAGAAGAAACTATAATTAATGCCCCAAAGGTATTAACACTAAAGCAATCCCTTTCTGCAAACCAGTCAAATCCAGACACGTCAAGGAGAAGAAAGCTGCCTGGACATGTTAGCCATGACAAAAACTACTTTCCATAAACAACTTGCAAAGTGAAGTGTGATATTGGCTTCAACTCTAAGGCATGACTGTGTTCCAATACTTTTCTTTTAGAAATCTGATCTCACTATTTGATATCAGAGTTGGTATGTTGGTAATGCCAATGGAAATTTCCCACCAGCCAACTGTGCCTGTAAAGGACAGGACATGGGGTTCAAATAAAATCATACAAGCTTTGATTATCACCCTGTGCTTGTGCCATGTAGCTGCCCTCCCCCGCCTGTCAGCCCTCCAAAGAGACACAGTGGCCTCCGTTACGCAAAAGCGACACCACAACAGTTATGACAGGAAGGAAGAGACATTCGTCACCAGAATAATTTAACAAATGATTCACAACAGACTGATGGCATAACTCATGTTCTCAGGCCAAGAACAAGAATTACATGGTTTGTTTTAAGACAGCAGAAGAGTAAAAAACAGATTGAAAAACATATGATACCTCCTCCAGCTCAAAGCTCTGCAAACAGCAATGGCATTTGCGAAGTTCTGCCTGTCTTCTTAAATGTGGTTTCAGTTTTAATGTGTGTTGACATCTTTGTCTGTGTGCAGAATTAATTGGAAGAACAACAAGTTTGTGCTTTTTTTAAAAATTGCTACAGGATGAGAAGAACAGGAAAAGAACCCAGCAATCTGTATTGATTTTGAACAGCTATACACTGTGAAAGACACTAAGAGGCAGTTTCTTTCAGTGATTCCAAATTAGCATAATGAAAACATGCTTATCCCCTGAGCCATTAAGTCGGTATAAGGCAGAAGAGACGCAGTAGCCATAGTGTCTCCTTGTGTTCTACTCTGAAGCACAGGCAAATGAAGTAAACAAATGAGATGACTGGAAAGAATTTTCTTTTCCAAAACAGACGGTAAAAGACCTGATGGAGTGCCAAACTTCACAGAACCACACAAAGAACTGGAGCTTCAAACTGTAATCTTAAAAATGGTGAAGTAAAAAATTAAGGGGCTCTAACATGAAATAAACCTGGGAAGAAAGAGAAAGAAAAGTCATACCAAAAACTGTACTGATTAGGAAGTGGGCAATTTAATTTCTTCAGGAGAATGAATCTCCAACATGAATTAATTTGCTTCACACTGAGTCCTGCTGGTTTTTCTTCTTTCCTCAATCACTGTTTATTTCACAAAACCAGCACCCACCTATCTTCTTTGATTATTTAATTTCAGGAGGATTTTCCTTTCACAAAGCAGTTAGCACAGCTAAGCTCTGCTCTGCATGTAATGTGTAAACACATTATAATGGCCTGCCTAGGTGTGAGGATTATTTCGTCTTGGAGACATTGTTTAGATGTTCTACTTGCCCTCAAGTGAAATCTCTCCGGGACGTTCCTGAATCTACTTCCCACCATGCGCATCTTTCATTGACATTTACCAATGCACAGGTTCTGATACAAAATCAGGACAGCAGTATTCAAACTGTGACATACAGATATTCCTATTTCTAAAGGAGAAGTGAGTCATGAAATACAGCTGATGGAACCTGTAAATAGCACACAAAATGGCATTTTAAAATGAAAACTGGCTTTGGTTTCTTCATTACTAACATCTCTGTGGATATCTAAACCCTTCTGAGCTCTAATTTTATGCACAAAGGTCAGTATAATAGAGAGGCTTATCAGGATTCAAGGCTATGACATTTTTAAAAAACAAGGCTAGTATCTCAATGGATTTTTAGCAGAATATGTAAATAGATGTTATTTGAAAATATGGTACAAGCATTTAGAAATAAACAACTGGAGATCCCCTAAGAAGTGCCACATAGTTTGTTTTCCACTTTGCCTCAAGGACAAGCGTGACACATACAGCCGTTCCTCTTATCTTTATTTCGGCTCCTTTACTGCTTCTGATTAGTAGCCTCAATTGAGACTCATTGCTCATCATGAAGGCTGCTAATGTTGTGAGCCTGAATGTGTTAGGATGGAATATTCCTTCTTTCAAGACTCAAGACCAGGGTTTTTCTACTCCCAGTCCATTTTACCCAGAGTCTAGATAATGATGGACATGTTTTTCAAACTGATAATTGTGTTTTCCACTTTTTAGGATAAAATACTCCTTTATCGTGTTCTGTGTAATGATTATGTAGTTTTTATATTCAATAGCAAGCTATCGAACTGCCTCAATTTGAGCCAAGGCACTTTCTTATCAAAACCCATCACAAGAGATATAGAATTATCAAAACAAAGATTCATATAGATCTTCACAGTAAACTTTAGCCATGAGATAACCTCTCAGATTACTAGTCTATTGTGATTACATTTATATTTTGCACTCACAGGCTTTGTCACTTTAGAGACATGAAAATGCTGTTCATTGTTGCTAGGAGATGGGTGACTATAGCAACAGCGTGGGACAAAGCCAGATGGAGTGCTTTAGGCACAGTCAGGTTTAGGCTCTGTTTTGATCTCCAAATGACTCCATGGCAGTCCTGAGCAGGGAAGCCCCAGATCACTGCCTCTTCGGCTTGTTTCAAAAGATATGCCACATGGTTTCTCCTTGCATGTTGGTTCTCACATTTAACAAGTGTCTTTTTGGTACTTAACTATATACCACAAGGTTGTCTAAAAAGAAAAAACCTGGATAACAAGGCAAATTATCACTATTTAACTGTGTTTTCATACTGTTATTAATTTAGTTCAGATCTAGTGCCATATGCTTCCCTTCATCATTCCACTGAACTCCTAGTGACTTTTGTGGAAGCTCCATGCAAAGAATGAGGGCACCATATGGTTTTAATAGTGGTTTGTTCACTCCTCAAAGATTTATGGCATTTTAAAGTCATTAATCATTATTGATAAGACACCCTTTAATGTCTTCAGAAGGGAGTGCGTTCACTGATTTAAAGGAGTTTTCAGCACACAGTTACACCTAGTATAAAAAATGCCTAAAGCATTTTTTTTCTTTAAAAACTTGGAGTAAAGAGAAATGTATTGAAGGCAGCAAGTTACAGTCATTAATGTTCATAGTGATAAAACTACTATTCTAAAAATAATTTGTGTATTGGACCATGAATGTCTTAATTGATTTATGCATCATTTTTATCATATCACTCCTCAGAGAACTGTGACTCCCTATTACCCACCACATCAAACCCAAACTCCTGGGTCTGGACCTCCTCTACTCCACCAGTCCACCCAGCAGAATTTATTCCCCTGCATATATCTTTCTTCTGATCAGATTGGAGGAATAATATCGTTATTTCTCTTTCTTCACTCCCACACCTTTGACTATTTACACAGATTATCTCCATTTCTGTTTCCACATCTTTGCTGCTGCCATTTCCTGAAGTGTTTTCTCCATCCTGAATATTCATTTTGGTTCAAATATTTATTTGGTGCCTGCTATGTGTCAGCCCCATGCCAAGTGCTAGTATCTAAGGAAAAGCAGAATGAGAGCTCCACGCCATCAAATAAGAGCAACAAACCCTTAAAAACTAACAATAGATGTAATTTTTGAGGTGTTCACTATATGCAGGACTCATTGAGACACTATTCCTTATTTAATGCTCAGAATATTTTTATTACCATTTCCAGCTAACAGATGAAAGACCTCAGGCTTTGCTCAAATGGTAAAGGGTAAAAGATATGCCCAAAGTCAGAGAGCCAGTTAGCAGTAAAACAGACCAGAACCTAGGTCTGTCTCTTCAAAAATGATACACACACTACTGTTTTGACACGATGGGATACTTAAACATATAAACGTGTCTCTTTCAAGGATAGCAACAACTAGGGAAGAGAGAGATCAGCTGCACTAGGGAGGGTCAAAGAGTTCCTAGGATTTAGAAAAGGGTTAACTAAATAAGAAGTCTGACAGTGAATGTAGGAGGTGAAGAACATTTTTGGAAAGGGTTGAAATTAGAATTTTAAATCCTTTGAGCTCCTTTTAATATCAATCTACTCAAGTACCCCATTTCCTTTTTTCAATTCTTAACTACTTTGCAATAGTGCCTCCATTTCCATTCTTCAAACTGCATGCCCAATGCCTCTCTCTTCTATCATGTCAGTCTGTACTTTCATCCTCACTCATCTCATTTTCCTTTAATTCTGATGGTACTTTTGTGGCAGCCCCCTTAGGTCTTGCTTAGCTGTCTTGTGCTGCTTGCAATTTTCTGGATCATCCAAAGGTTGAGGGCAGGAGTCACAGCATTTATCTATTTTGTATCTTCCAAAGCACCTAGAGCTGTCAGGAACATAGCAGATGATCTGGTGATAAGTCTTCACATCTGTACTGGTTTATAGTGCATGAATTCTCTCATTTATGCCATCTTCTTAGATCCTTACAATAACCCAGTAAAGTAAGCTGGCTTGCTCTTTTTAATTCTTATTTTGCAGATTAAAGGAAACTATAATTCAGACTAGTTCACTGTAAAACACGGAATCACCCTGGCAATAAATAAATGATAGGTCCAGGAAAAGAATCTAAGAACCCTCTCCACTATCCAATTCTTAATTCAGAGGATGATTGATAAAGTTCCATGTTTAACAGATGTACCAAGTTTCATATCCACATTATTGCTACTAAGCCTATGATATAATTCTCTCTGTCTTCATGTAAACGTCCAGTTTGATCCCAGAGAAGTGAGCTGCAAGATATTTTATTTAAGCCATTCAACCATTTGATAGTTGGACCAAGAGCAGAGGGATTTTGAAAATGTGCATAAAGAAGCATGGTGGCTACTCCTGTCCACATGAGATTCCTGGAAATACCAGCTTAACAAGCCTCATACCAACTGTAAACAGCAGGTGGGTATTTCCCAGCCATCTGCTGACTTGCCCTGTTGAGAGCCCTTGAGAAAGTTGCTAATGTGGTGATGAACAGGATGAATGGTCTTGCTCATCAATCAAAGACTGCAGGAAAGTAACCAAACTTGACTGTCCCTGCTGAAGGCTGGGCACACTGTCAAAGCCCAGAGGGAGAGTAAAATGTCTCCTGTACTCAACACAAGATTATTTTGCCCACAATGGAAAGATCCTCAGCCAGTGCCCTAGAACTATGAACACATATCCCAAATGAAGGAGCCCTAAGTGAGAAGTGAGCCCTTGACAGGGTCTCCAGGGCAGAGCAAAGTTTTGTCTCATTAAAAGTCAAACCTAAAAACTTCTACCCATTTTTAATTCATGTGCCAGCAGGTAAACATGTTACAAAGCATTTACTAAGTCTCAGAGGACTTCTTGGATCTTCCATCTGGTCTGCTTTTCTGTCCCCAGGCCCTTAGATAATTCTCCAACAACTACCACTGGGACCAAATTCAAAGGAGGTGTGTGAGCTCCACTCACCAGTGGTTCTGTTTAGAACCTTGAGGCTAGCAGCTTCTAAGTGAGTCTGCATTTAACAGCCCCTGATTCCCTTCCTTCCCTCCTCTACATTCTGTTCCCTCCTCCACATGCTGTTCTCCCTACCGCAGGTCATGGCTTAAAAAGAAGGGACTTGTCATTTAAAAAAAATTACTCCACTGCCCCCTCCCTAGAACATGGCACCCTACTTTACATATAATAGGTGATCGATAAAAGGGAGGTAAATAATATTTATTGAAGGCAAAGCACTATGTTCAGTTGAAGGAAAAAAAAACAAAATTAGTGAAGAAAAAGTATGGAAAATATTCAATGTCACTAACAAACAAACAAAAAAGCTATACACCACTAACTCCTTTATACTTGACAAAGGTCTTTAAAATACCTTTTCCTTTCTAAAAACATGTCTTTGTATTATGTAATAACACTTCTGTGACGGCGTGGCCAGAGTCCCTTTGTAAGTAAATTGCCAGAAGTTATTCAATTCTGATCAAATTCTTAATAACATGCTGTTCTCTGCTTTGTGACCAAATACTCTCCCTGGGGATCTGAATTCTTGTCCTTGACTTTGTCATAACAGTTTTCCAACTTTCCCCTGTTTTGATCTATTTTAAAATGTATTTACTTATTTATTTTAATTTAAATCATATTTATTGTTTATGCTATCACAGTTGTCCCAAATTTCCCCCTTTCCCCCCCTCCACTCAGGCCCCCACACATTTCCCCAGACAATCCCCATACTGTTGTCCACATCCAGGGGTCATGCATACATATTCATTGGCTACTATATTCCCTATGCTGTCCTTTACATGCCCATGACTATTCTGTAACAACCAATTTGTACTTCTAAATCTCTTTACCTTTTTTGCCCCTCCCTTAAACCCCCGTCTACCTGGCAACCATCTAAATGTTCTCTGTATCTATTATTCTGTTTTAGTTCTGCTTGTTCACCTATTTTGCTTTTTGGATTCAATCATTGATAGATATGTATTTATTGCCATTTTATTGTTCATATTTTTCTTCTTTTCTCTTCTTCTTCTTCTTCTTCTTCTTCTTCAAGAAGACCCTTTAATATAATACTGATTTGGTGGTGATGAACTCCATTAGCTGTTTTATCTGTCCCTCAATTTTAATGATAGCTTTGCTAGATAGAGTAATCTTGGCTGTAGGTCCTTGCTTTTTATCACTTTAAATATTTCTTGCTGTTCCCTTCTAACCAACAAAGTTTCTTATGAGAAATCATCTGACAGTCTCTTGGGAGTTTCCTTGTAAGTAACTAGCAGCTTTTCTCTTGCTGCTTTTAAGATTCTCTCTTTGTCTTTAACATTTGGCATCTTAATTATGACATGTCTTGGTGTGGGCTTCTTTGGGTTCACCTTGTTTGGGACTTTCAGCAATTCCTGGATTTGTATGTCTATTTATCTATCATTACTCTTTCAAATAGGTTTTCAATTTCTTGCTCCTCTCTTTTTCCTACTGGCACCCTCATGAAGCAAATGTTGGTATGCTTGAATTTGTCCCTGAGGTTCCCTACACTATCCTCATTCTTTTGGATTCTTTTTTTTTCTTGCTATTCTGACTGGGCATTTTGTTGTTGTTGTTGTTTGTTTGTTTGTTTGTTTGTTTCCTCATATTCCAAATCACTGATTTGATTCTTGGCTTCATCCACTGTACTGTTGTTTCCCTGTAAGTTGTTCTTCATTTCACTTAGCATATCCTTCATTTCTGACTAATTCTTTTTTATGGTTTCTATGTCCTTTTTTATGCTGTTGAAGTTCTCTCTGAGTTCAGCTGTTCTTCCCCTAAGTTCATTGAGTATCCTTATAACTAGTGTTTTGAACTCTGCATCTACTAGATTGCTTGTCTCCTTTTTCTTTAGTTAGTTTTTTTCTTGGAGTTTTGTTCTATTCTTATGTTTGGGCCATGTGTCTTTGTCTCTTCTGTGTCTGTTTCTATGTATTAGGTGGAGCTGCTATGACTCCAAGACTTAGTAGAGCGGCCTAATATAGAAGGTGTCCTGTAGGGTCCAGTGGTACAGCCTCCCCTATCAGCCAAGCTGGAAATCTGAGGTGTGCCCACCATGTGAACTGTGTATGCCTTCCTCCTGTAGTGAGTTTTATTTGCCATTGGCTGGTCAATGAGAGGGATTTACCCAAGCCAATCTGATGCAAGAACTGGCTATGATCACTGAACACCAACCTCCAACCACCATGGAGGATCAGCTGTGCATGGGCCCAGTTCACAGATCAGGGCTTACTTCAACAGGGTCCTGATGCCCACTGAGTCCACCCCTTGAGTGTGTTGCTTGTAGAAGTAGTTGGGTGGTGGTGCTCTGATATGGTCTGTGGCTGTCCATGGGGCACACAGGCTCTGGGGCTTCCTAGGAGGTACAGGCCAACGTCATCCACTGCCTATGTTCTGTCCAGAATCAGCCAGCATAAGCTACAAAGTGATGTGCAGACAGCTGCTAATTGTGCTGGCTCAGAGGTGCCCAAACAAAGCTAAGCTGTAAGTCAAGACCAGCTTTGTTAATGCCAGGCCTGTGGCCACTTTTCAAGAGGTATGGGGTTCACTGAGGCAAGATGTTGCTTGTTTGAAAAGGTTCAGGAAAATCTGAAGCATTAGCCAAGAAAAGCCTTTATAAGGAAAAGCCACTGGAAAAAGCTTTGATGGGGCCCAAAAGTTGGGTGAGGGCAGAGCCTCAGCAAATCACTAGGGTGGGGCAAACAATGTGACCCACGTTGATGGAGTCTCAGATACAGTGCCTGCCTGCCTGCCAGCCCCGTGGGGGGAAGGGCTCAGAAAAGGAAAAAATGACCTCTGCCAGTGCTTTTGTCCAGGAGGAAGCTATCCCCTGGCTCTTACCCTTCATTCCTCCCCATATGCCTCTGGTGCCTTTCAAGCTGCTGCCCCACTGCTGAAGCTCAGAGGGAGTGAATCTGAGTAAGTCTATATGTGGGCCCTTTAAATGGAACTGCCTGTAAATCCAGCAGTTTTTGTTCTCCACGGTCTCAATTTCCACTGGTTACAACCAGAAGTTATGGGGACTTATCTTCCTGGCACTGGAATCCTTGACTGGGAGTACAGGTGTGAAGGCTGGGAACCCTCGCTCCTGAGCTATCCCTCCTGATTTTTACTACCACAGGTAGATATGGGACCAGCCCGCTCTGTGTCCTACCAGCCTCAGTGTGGCTTTTTCTTTAATTCAGTAGCCATGGGACTTCTACTCTGCTTGTTATCTGGTGGTACTGAATGATGGTTGTTCTGTAGTTTAGTTGTAAGTTTAATGTGGTTATGTAATGAGGCAAGCTATGTTTACCTAGGCCACCATCTTAACTTCTGATATCTTTTAATCCCAGTGATGACTACTTACTCTGTCTTGGATCTCTCAGCCATCCAGTCCACACCAACTGCACCACAACACAAGAGGGTTTAGAGCCAGCCTTTGTCCACACCCTGA
Source organism: Phyllostomus discolor (assembly GCF_004126475.2). NCBI lineage: Eukaryota > Metazoa > Chordata > Mammalia > Chiroptera > Phyllostomidae > Phyllostomus > Phyllostomus discolor. The sequence goes on from NC_040905.2 coordinate 67,244,838, forward strand.
TCCATCCTACTGCAGTTTGTTACCCTCTATCAGCCGTCACAGCCATCTCAGTGCTCTCATCATACCCAGCCTTTAATATGATTCCATACTGATTGACAATCTTGATTTTTGCTGTGCTAAGAAAAAATTAACTTGGATATAATTTTTTAATGTTTTTAAAACACCAGAACAATTCTGGGTTTTTGTTTTTTGTTTTTTGTGTGTTTTTTTAGTCAATATTTCCCAGTTTTTGGAGGAGCTTTGGAGGAGAGGCTGAGAATCCATTCTCTATCTGCACATCCGTTATTAGCAGAGATGCATTATCTTGCCTCATGAGCAATTCAATTAGTTTTCAAAGTACGTCTTTCTTACACTGCCTTCTCTGCATTTCTTTTCAATGAAGAATATATTATTTTCTTCCCTGATAGGCCGTGGCAGTAAGAAATGAGATGAAAGAAGCATACACAGTATGCATCTGTGTTATTTGCAAATTATTGAATATTCTCCCTGAGTTCTCTTTCTTGGGGTTTCAAGCTGTTATAAATGTTACTTTCCATAGACTACTAAAGATTCTCTTCTCTTTAAAGGGACCTGGACACTTCTGGTTCTGTTGAAGTCTATTTTTTAAAAGATAAGAGGATATTTTGTCATAACATTTTAAAATACACTTTAATGGAACCAATTGTTAGAGTGGCATGAATCAATTTTATAAATTACGTTGTCAGAGCCTCAATTTTATTTAGGCCAAATTGAAAATATAAATAATACATATAGGTGAACACTTAGAATACCCAAGAGCACATACCACCATTATATACAAAGATGAATTAAGCCCTAAGAAAATTCCTATATATTTTCAATTTTCTGGTCATTGTAGGCAGAGAGGATTCTTCAAGGCAAGTAACCATAGAGAAAATAGGCAAAGCAAAACATCTGTATTATCTTCATGTTAGATAGAAAAATTGAGTTAAAATATACTTCTTACTGTTTTTGTAGATTAGTATTTCTGAGGAAAAATTAATCAATAATGCCCTTATACTGGGGGAGAGGGAGTGGGCTGGGATGCGAGTAAAAGGCAGAAAACTGTACTTGAACAACAATTAAAATTTTTAAAAAATGCCCCTATAGCACATACCCAAAGAAAACATGTTTTTAAATTTGCAAGCTTTATATTATTGTTATTATCACTTTACTATTATTATTGTTGTTGTTATCATTGCTGAATGGAACTTCTTAAAGAATTTGAAGAACACTTTTTAAACTTTTTTGAAACTGATATAGGAAATGGACTTTCTAACACACACACAAAAATAGTTTCAAATAGGCTTTGTTTTATAAGATGACTTTGATTTAAAAAAACAGCCAGTATATTTGTTGACCTCAGTGAGATTTGTTTTTTAATTCCCTTTGTCATAGTGCTTAGGCATTCTTACTGTTGAGAGTTCCAAAATGATCATTTCCTGAGAAGATGAGCTTGGCAAATAAGTAACTAAGTCAGTTTTTACTCTGCAAATTGATAGTAAAGTAATAGTTTCTATTTACCACATGATTATCTCTTTATTTCTCAATAAAATTTAAAAGTGGACAGATTCATTCAGTAAAGCATTAAAATGCATTCTCAAATGAATCTGCAGTTACAGTTAATTGAGAAGAAACACAAAAGTAGTCTTTTTAGCATAATATTCTAACCCTAATGTTCTGAATAAAATTGGACAGCCATAATTTCAAATGGTTGATACTTCTGAATTTTTGGTTCAAGATACATGATTACTCCACCCATATATATGATAGTGTGGGTTGACTTTGGCTGGCTTACTTTCAATTATTGCAGAAATACTCCTATCCAGAGGTTAGTTGGAGAGTAACATATACCAATATGTATGAGGTCATTCTTAAATATCCTTGTAATTTAGGCTATTTTTGAATAGCCTCACCCTCTCCTTCTTTTGACAGTTTACAAAGATGACTTTGATCACAGAAATCAATTGAAATTTTTTTCTGAAGGTAATTCATCTTGACTCTGCATACTGAAAACCAGCAAGGTGATATGGTACAAAGTGCACGCCATTCTGTGACTTCATTCAAAATATTTGAAGCAAATGTTTAATAGAGCAAACTAAATCAGACATTGAAATGTCATATACTATGACAACTTTTATCTCTCCTGAACCAAGATAATGAAATTCAAAGCCAGAGAGACATGGCTCCATCATTTGCTGGCTGCAAGACATTTGTGAAACTTAACCTCCAGAATTTGTTTTCCCCAATGGTAAAATGAGGTGAAGAGTTTACAGAATTGTTAACAGCATTAAAAAGCTAAAGAAATGTGAAGACCCCTGGCACATTGCCTAACATGTTATGGATACCCAATAAATGTTTGTTTCATTTCCCCATCACCAAAATACTTCAGTAATATGTCCCCTAATTGTAATTTTGACCTTGCATTTTACATGAATCACTCACTTTGAGATACTCTTACAATTTAGATACCAATCTTCTCAATAAAATTGACTGACAGCTCTTCTCTGTGATTTCAACAGCAACAGAAAGTCCCCTTGACTTCAAAAACACTTCTCTTTGCTATGCTCATGCCTAAAGGAAATGAAGGCTTGTTCCAGAATTATAGAGAAATACAAAAATATAAATCCCCCAGAGAGAGATAACACCATGACTTAAATTCATACCAGGTTTTACATGACTGATAAAAGATACTTTCCTTCAATGAGGGGTGGGGAGCAGGAGTGAGAGCCTGAGGAAATGCCGTGACCTAGGCTGGGAAGAGGACCTGTAAAGGCCGAAATGATTTTCAAATAAGAGACAAATCAAAGACAAATTGCAGCCACACAATTTTTCCCTCAGACAAGATCCTGCAAAAGGAGATATGATTTAGTCAAAACTTTAATAAAAAGAAAAAATAACTTTTTGCCTCATGGTGATAGGGAGGGAATCCAGTTTAAATGATAAACTTATGTTGATCATAGTGATATTTTCTGTTATGTCTGATCACCAACCCAGAACATTTATATGATCAGAGATGGTATAATTAGAAATATGTCAGTGTTCATGGTGTGATACATTCTGTCCACAGATGTTGCTGGAAGGTGGAGCTGCGTGTGGCAGTGCCATAAATTAGTGTTTTCAGGCCTGGTTTCCCCATGTTGGAAGAGTGAATAAATGAATTGTTGAATGGAACTTATAGAGAAGACACAAGTATTAGACATCAAGGTTTTTTAAGCAATCAAACTCCTTGCCCTCTGGGATAACTAGGGGCTCCACCGGGGCTCTGAAATTCTGAACCCACCAGATAGTCAACCAAAAACAGAAACAAAAGGAGGAAGAGTTTTATTTTATTTTAAAGCCAAATATCAAGGCCCTTTGTGGCATACTTCAGCCCAAGACCCATAACCCACTGCTTTAGTTAGGAGCAGTAGCCTAGTGGGAAAATATAAGGTGACTCAACAAATTCTGAAAGCACCAAGCTGTCAGGCTTGAGTATTTACAGTCTTTGCAAACTTCCAAAGAACAAAGACCTTGTCATGTATATTCTGAACCAGCACTCTGTGGAACTCAGAGAATATTAAACAATAGCATTTTAGTGCAGAAGGCCTTTAAATGTCCTCCCAGAGTCAGGCCAGGCTCCTTAAACAGTATTGCATGTTCTGTATCTTTCTGTAGCCAGGGCCTTCCTTGAAGTAAAATATTCTTCCTCTTACTTCTCCCCTGAAGTGAATAAAACCCTAATCATTATCATTCTAATATTAATCCCATTCAAATATATTCATAATCCATGATATATAATTTTTTAAAATTTTGATTTCTTACTTGAAAATCAGTTGGGTTATTAAAATCCACAGATCAACATTTGCCATGTGTGTGTCCCCTTCAAAAAAAATTTATATATTGAAGCCCTAACCCCCTCCCTGTGTGACTACTTTTGGAGCTGGGGCCTGTGAGGAGATGATAGAGGTTAAATGAGCTCATAAGGGTGGGGTCCCAACCCAGTGGAGCTGGTGCATTTACTAGAAGAGAAAGAGACATCAGAGCACACGTTCTCATGCATTCTCTCCACTCCCCACCCTCCGTCTTTCCATCTCTCTCCCAGGAGAACACAGAGAAGGCGGCCTTCTGGAAGGCAGGCAGAGCTAATCCTCACCAGAAAACCACCATGACAGCCTTGCTCTGGGACTTCCAGCCTCCAGAACTGAGAGAATAAATTTCTGTGCTTAAACAGCCCATCCATTTATTTGTAAAAGCAGTTTTCAAATAGACTAATACACTATTAAAACAAAATAAATAAATAAATAAAAATAAAATAATTTTAAGGAAGCAATATGTAAATCCAATCTATATGTATTTGAGAAAGAACTACATTCAAAGCCATATGAAATAAATTCTTTGGTTTGAGTGTTCAAAGAAAGAAATTCTTTGCACAATTCTGGTAGAAAACTTCATTTTGAATTTTCAGTAATGTAATGCTAATTTTAGAAAAAAATCATGAAAAGAACATAAGAAATCCCTTATAAATTTAATGAAGGAAAATGGTAAAAATAAGCATTTAAAAATGAAACCACTAATTTTACAGCAATAATAATCACTACATAATATTTATATAACTTAAAAAACTCTATTAGTACCTCTCAAATAGAGAAGGAAGAGGAAGAGGAGGAGGAGAAGAAGGAGCTGTCAAATATTAATTAATTTTTTAAAATTCTGATTGTCTTGGTGACCCAACAGCCTTTAGTTACCAGTAGGGGGCAGCAAGGCATACCAGATCCCTCATCTGAAATGAGTAAGCCTTGCCAAGTAAGCTAGGAAGTAAGTGTCTAGGAGAGCAACATAAGGCAAGGCAGCCTCAGACACACTGGAAAAAGAAACCCACTAGTCAGAACCAGGAAGTAGAAGCACAAGATTGTAGGAATACGCAGGTCAAAATTGTATGTGCAACAATGGAAAGTTTGGGATTAGAACTGAGAATGTTTATGCTTCTAGAAATCAGTATGTCATCAATTTCTTAATTCTCCTACCAAAGTCACTAAAACAGTACAAAATGTTTGGCATTATCCTGCCCTGATTCCTCATAGTTAAATCTGAGTGTTTTTCCTGTCTCTCTCTACTCGTGGCCTTTTAGCCTGCCCCAAAAGTAGCTCTGTAACATCCTGAATAGTTTGGTTGTCTACAGTGAATGGTAGGTTGACTGTTTTTCCCCCCTAGAAAAGAAAAGAGGAACTTTCAGTAATGTGTAACTACAGAAAAATAAGTTTGGTCCAAAAGAAGACTACCCTTTGCTTTTCAGAATATGCCCATAGAGTTAAGCCCTGCCAGCAATTAGGTTAGATCTAAAAGATCTCAATCAATGAGACAATTTAATATTGTTTAATTCCTTGCTAGTCTCACTGTATCAGCACAGCACTGTTTTGTAGTTACTATGCATTTCATAAATGTAGGAAAAGTTGGTAAATATTTTGCTGGTTTGTCAAAAAGTTGTGAGATGATCATCAGTTTTCTCACTTAGCCAACAAATTAAGAGCTTACAGCTTTCTTAACTTACCAAAGGAACTCTAAAATGCTTCTGTGCAGAACATTTCAGTGCTGAAAATATTATAAGGATCCAGAAAGAAAAGGAGCCCAGAACTTATTTTCTGGTGAATGTATGTACAGCTCTGACTTCCTTGCTATTTTTCCACTGAGCAAAGTCTATATGTTGATCGTAGATGGATCAACTTCTGTGATACAAAAAAAAAAAAAAAAAGCAGGGGGATGAGGAAGAGAAGGAGGAGGAGAGGTGGGGGAGGAGGAAGAAGAAGGAAAGTCAAGCCAACAAACAAAACACTAGTACATGTCACCACATCTGACAGCACTAAGACTGATAGCAAATTTCCAGAAATAAAAGTTTATACACATTCTACTTGTTCTGGTTTCTGAATCATGAGCAAACTCTTCTGTTGACATTAAGGAAAGAGATTTTCCTTCAAGACTTGTTTTTAGCCTGCAGTGGATTTTTATGACCAAATGATTAACCCTTGAAAAATAAAATTTATTGTGGAAATACTGATAGATTCTTAATGGTAGCTGTGCCAGCAGACATCTGTGAATTAGCCTTAATAATGTCAAATTGTGACGCTAACATGATTGAAAACGTACTAACACATCAGGAATCTCCACTTCAGGATTTTTTATATCTCCTTCATTGGAATGATTTTTTAGGCTGTTCTAAACACTACTGTCTTATATTTGTGAGAATGAAAGTTACAATACGATAGGGCTTTGTGAACATCATAAACTTAGAACTGCATATTGATTTCTGAACCTCTCAAGACTCTGTGGTCCTTTTCTCTTTAGGAAATCTACCTGCACAAAAATCTTGAATTCTTCAGCCATAAATTCTACAGTATGAGGTCCTTCTTTTCCTTCCATTTTTATGCATTTTATTCTTCTCTCTACTGGCTCATTGAACAGCTGAAGGAGATAACAATGTAATTTCATGAACAGTGACCAAAAAGAAAAACGCATATCCTTGACTTGGTTGGCTAAGCAGAGTCTCCACATTGTTAGTAAAATTACAGCTGGATGCCAGACTTTCATTGGCTTGATCTCATTACATAACTGATTCTCTACAACTGTCTTCTGTTAGGGCCTGTTTTATGCGACCTGACAGCCCGTATACAGATGTAGCAGTAAATACATGCTGCCAATGCTTAAACAAAAATTTTCCCTATCATCGTGTTTATCAGGATGAATGTGTTGCCAGATATACTCTTCTTCCTGAGTTGATTTTAGCAGAGCATGGCAAATGTCATCTCTGCTTCCTCAAGGGTCTCTTCTGAAGCTCATTTGGCATTTAAAAACATTGAACATGGTTGAATGGATCCAGATGCATTCTCTAACAGAAGTTATAGGAACATGGAGAACAGCTTCATTCCATCAAGCATTATATTATTTCAGTACTACTCAGACATGGAGCAGGAAATGTAAAATATTTTGGTCCTGAACCAATTGTAGCATACAGCACAAGAAGGACAATCAAATCCATTCTTAAAGAAAATTTTGAAACTCCATGATGCTTAAAAGCTTTTGGTTGTGGGAAGCCATTTCCTATTGTTTGCGTATTTTTCAAAAACAATTAGAACAAAATAATGTAAACATCATAGATTGAGAGACTGAATGCTGGTTCTGATTTCAGAGGTATGTGTTTAAATTTCAAACACGCAGCACACATAGAAAAGAGCAATAGTACCAGGGCACAAGTTGTATATTTGTAGTGCTCCATGACAAATATTAATCTAAACAGAATTTGCATGAATGAAACTTTCCCTGAGTCTTTATAAACAAACCTTTAAGAACAATGTAAGAATTTCAAGTAACCACCCAGCTTTCCATTTTCCATCACTGAAAGGCTTACTTGCCCTTTGCGTGCAAACCTCTAGCTGTGGCTGACGGCTGTAAGCCTGTTATATTTCAACCGCCATCTGGCAGCCGAGATTCAATCCATTGCTTCAATCACAGTGGCCTGTCTTCTCTAGCTCTGGGAATTGCACTAAAGTGCATGATTTACATGTCTTCACTGTCAAATTATTGTTGTTTAGTTCATCAAGATAAATTGAAAAAAATAAGTGTGGAAAAATATTCCCTAAAGGGTATTATTTATTGTGAGGAAGACAAGTATTTGAAAATCAACAGTTGCTTTAGAGACCTCAAATTAGTTTTATTGATAATGCTGAGTTTTCTGAGTATGATGTATCAGAATAATACTTACCAAATAAGCCAAATGCTTAATTCATGAAAGGCCCAATTCAAATATTTTGGTAGAAAATGCAGTGTTTTAAGTGATTATAAACTTATTAAAACCTTTCCTTTTTTGTTTCCACCCTTCCAAGATCATTTCTCATTCATTTTGCAGTACATTTATAGGGCAATTGTTCTGTACCAGGCACTGCAATGCAATGAGCATAAACAAGATAAATAAGACCTAGCCCTTGGCTTCTAGACACTAGTTGAAGTAAGAGAAGAACCTTTGATTTATGACATAACTACTTCTTTGTCACAAAAAAATAAAACCCCACAACTGACAGTGGGGAACTGGGAAAAACATGACTGCTAGCTTTGCAAAAAATGCCAGTTTCTGGTATGTTCCCCTGCACACCACAGCACATACCAGAGGATGTCCACAGTAGTTCTCATCCTTTTACTGATGCAGATGCACCTGAGGGATGTGACACAACTCCATCAGTGACTGTAACTCACTTGGGAAGTAGCCTTCAACAGGGCAGGGGTTGGGAGGGGGGTGAGCTGTGGGAGAGTGTCCACAAAACTGTGTTTGTACAGGCCCAGAGCTGGTTTTGCTGGCATCTTTTATCCCCCTTGAGCACCACTGCTCCACCATGCAGAAACGCAGTGTGCAAGGGGAATAAGTTTTCATGTGTGCCCCTTGTGTAATTAAGAAAGACAATCCAGAAGCTAAGTCTGAGCTTTACTCACTATGAGCTTTATGTATAAATCAGCCTACTTCACCCTCTCTGCTCCAGGGAATACAGCTTTCTGTTTATGAAGAGCAGATCCTCTTTCTTATCGCCACACATTACTCTCCTAAGTTCTTTGGCTCTAATATCTTTCTTGGCTTTATTGCAAACAATACAGACAATTTTCAGATTTGGGATTTGGGGATTCTTATTCCACTTCTGGGAGGATTCCAACAGAATATCTGGTGAAGCCCAGGACCCTTATGTTTACATGAGCCAGATCTCCAGGGCTAGTCAGAAAATGAGGCTCATTCAGATATAACTATAAAATGCAAGTTTGGCCAAATCAGATTACACATATGGAAGGAGAGTTGAAAAAAGAATAGATGGGGCAGGAGCTATCATAAGTTACTGTATTTAGTTATTAAATTCTGATCTCCCCATTGGATTATAGAAACAAAAGGCAGGGGAAGACAAGAAAGGAAAAAACTAATATGTTAATGAAAAGCTTCTGCAAAGGATATTGGTTGATAAAAGAGTATCTGGATGATAACTCCTGTCCCTGCCTCTTCTCCATTTTTCACAGTGGAATAGAGGGACATCTGACCATTTCTTTTCTTCTCACCCCTTCCAGAGTTCCTTCATCTACGCAATGACAGCCAATTATCCAGATTTTCAGTGTGGAACCATGAGGCAGTCCATGCCCTGAGCCCTGCCTGCTTGTTTGGCTCAGCTCTGCACCATGTTCACCTAAGGATGCCAAAGCCCAATTGCTTGACATTCTGTGTACCAGCCCCTCGCTTCTCCAGCCTCAGGGTAGATTTTAGCTCAAATGATCCCTGGCTGGGAGGCCAGTGAGGCCAAAGCAAAGGTTTTATAGTAGAGACCAATATGGAAAAAAAGAACAATTTAAAAAGCTTAAGGAGGCCAATTTAAGCTGTTTTTATTGCTTATAGACTTATCTCCACTGATATAGACTCTTTTTCTACTAACTTTGAAGTGCCCCAGACTTTTCCACATTATCCTTAGGTTAAGAACTAATGAGTTGAAACATGAAATAGTACATATTTCCCACAACTTAATACTCATTTCATTATGCTCTAAAATGTGGGATAAATGTTGTTCCCAACAAGGCTTTCTTGGTCACATGTAACACATCCCAATGAAACTAAAGAAAGGGAATATAGCATAGATTTGGGGGTTGTAAGAATATTAATTGCCTTGGAACTATAAGAGAAGCATGAGGGTTTCCATTGTTAGGTGCAATGGAGCCCATGTTTGCTTCTCATGAGCTCTTTTATCATTTTTCTCCCACTCCAGCCCAAACGCAGTCTGCACCTGCAACAGTACTGCCATCCATGAAGAACCAATGACACCCTTTTTCAATTGTCTGTGCACTGTGAATTCTGAGAAAGATCTTCATTTTTCCATTTATTCCATTGCACAAACTGAACTCATATGCCATTAGGAATTGCTGCTAAATTCTTTTCATATGGTCTTCCTTAGAAACTTGAAACTGAATAGATAGAGAGAGAATATTCAACCTTTGCATTTCAGGTCATGGTGCTTGTCTTGGGAGCAGCACTGAGGGTTATGATGAAGCCACTGATTCCAAATATATTATTTTTCATATGGCTCTCATAGAAAGCCTTAACTTAGCCATTAAGAACTGTGTAACAGGCTGTCCAGGCCATGATTACCACAGGCCAGGCTGTAAGAAACAGAATGCTGACCATGTGGTGATTCTGGTTGCAGTACAATTTTACAATCTTGAAATTATAATAAATAGGGTGGTTCCATTTTTATTAAGCACACTTGACTTTGCTCTGAACCACAAGACAAATGGGCAGGAATGTAAGAAACAATGTAGCCTTTTAGCAAGTGAAACGGCATCAAAATGTACCAGAATTTTGCTTGTGAGAAACATTTAGATGAAGTACTTACAATGACACAAAAACAATGCCCCCAATATTTTTTTTAGAAATCACAGTTCAAAATGCTATAGCAGCCTGTCAATGAAAGAAATATCAAGGAGATGTTTCCCTTATTTCCAAATATATTTATAATTCTGAGGGGGGAATCTCAAAGGATATTTTTATTATGAACCTCTTGTGGTCAACATCTGGCACCAGTTCTTGCCAATCTATCAACCCCATGATATTCTGTCCCCTTCCAGCTAAGACACTGTAAATAAACTCACAGTGCAGAGCATAGCTTTTCTTTGTCTTTCTTTTTTCTTCTTGCTTTTCTTTTTTGTTTTTTGTTTGTTTGTTTTTTACAGCAAGAAGAAAGCAGCACATAAAATAGAAAATATCCACTCATCACATTTATAACCTGTATAATAAATGTGCTTCCTAAAGAAGGAATTACAAATGCAGTTAGAGGCAGGAGGATGAAAGAATTCAAATTCAGTTTCAAGGAAAAATGAGTATCTGGCATCTGCCAATCTTCCATTCATTCATTCATTTAAAAAATATTTTTCACCAATTACTCGCTCATAGTTCATAACATAGTGTGTTAGGGCCTATGGTGATACAAATTAAAGTACACAGTCCTTGCTCTCATGCATGACAAGGCATATGCACTCCAAGAGCTGTTATTAAAGGTTGTAAGTGAAAGATCAAGACCTCCTTCACATCTTATTTATGAGACTTTCATTTATATAAACTGAAAGGAACATTTTCAGGCACTAGCCCAGGAAAAAAAAGGAAAATTTTCTACCAATTATTCCATGGAAAGAGAGATAGTTCAAATTCCATTATAAAGAACATAGTTATCTTCCAAATTGTCTTGTTATTTTTAGACTTTGGATAAGTGGGTCATTGACTAAAGACTGGAACTCTGTTTTTATAAAAGAAAAATATTTTGTTATCACATGTCTGACACTGGACTTCTTTACACAACAGATTTTTTTAAGACACTTTCTTAATTGCTTAAAATTTTATTGAAAATTTTAAGGAAGCAGAGACTACAGATGCATTAATCAACCATTCCTCATTTGGGAGAACTTAGTTGTACACACACACACTCTCATACCATTTCTTGTTAGAAATTCGGAATGTGTATTAGGTCTCTTGATTTCAAGTGAAGAAACTCTTTTTGCATTAACATGAGCAGAAACAGGGACATATTAACAAAGAAAAGGGCAAGGACAGCTGGGACAAAGGACTCACACATTTTGGGGACTTTGTTTCGCTCTTTTTCTTATTTTTGTTTTTGTTTTTCCTGTAAGTTAGCCATTGCTTAATTTCTCTTAGAGCAGAAAGGTCTTTCCATGCTATAGACGATTTAAATATTGGCAGCAAGCTCTGGGTTCAGATCATCCCAGATTCATCATAAAAAATTACTTTCCATCATTCTTGACTCTTTCTCACCCCAATCTTAGTATGAATCTCTCAGATGGACAACTGAAGTACTGGCCTCAGATTCATCACTAAAGCAAGAGAGGCAATGTTAGGTAGGGAAAAAGAAAGCTCCAATTCAGCCTATGGGGTGATAGCTGGGATGAAAGCATGGGAAAGAAGGAGAGATCTACAAGGAAGAAAGAGCTGGTCCTCCAAAGGGAGGAATGTTAGATAGACAAGTAAGGAATAACTTCAATTGTGGTTTAGATATCTTAAAATATTTTATGCTATTGTGATTATTTTTATCAGAGCTTTATAGTTTCTGTGTAGAGTATATGTTCATTGTTACTGATAAGTTCTCATTTTCTTTCATTTTGCTGTTCTAACACAAAGTACATTACTTGTGTTTGGAAATAATGGAATCTCATCTGGAGTTACTATTTAACTCTTTGTATTTTATAACATTTCATTTATACTTATTTAACTTCAATAGCAGTATTAAAATACTTCTTAAATACTTGGCTATTGCAGTGATAGTTGTATCACTCAAAAATATCACTCAAAAAATAGTGTTTATAAGGCCAGTAAGTAAAAGCAACATATTAGAGATTTAGTCCATATCTACTACAGCATATATCTTTAAACATGTACAGAGATCCTACATTTTTTAAAAAAGTGCTTCTAATAAATTTAGACAGACCTGTTCTTATAATGCAATTTCTTTCTATATCGATACAATCAAACTGTCTTGCTCAAACTACACTTACTACTATGATTTATGGGGGGGAAATGTACTTGCAGATAATTTTAGCTTTCTAAATGGCAATTTCAGTTTAAGTTAATATTGGAATTGACTCAAATGAGTGAAATCAGTTCCATTATTTTCCTTTTCTACAATGTGCTTCACTCTCATTTTTAATGTCATGAGCTACTCATTCTCTATTTTCTTCACTTTTATTCCAAGTGGATTCTTCTACATTGCTTCTAATTTCCCGAGTCTGCTATTTTTAATTTGTTAGGGTCTAGTTAGATTCTTAGTTTTGGATGTTGTAACATAAAAACCTAGCCCGAATCAACTGAATGTAATTAAGACTGATTGGTCAATTCAACAATAAAAACAAGTCAGATAAGGGGTTAATTATTGCTCCAAACAAATAAGAGAATCAAATTACCTAGCTGTTGGAACAAAACCCTTGAATTTTGAAAGACTGAAGACTATGATATAATAAACTTGCCATTGGGGTGTCAATATCTATTAAGATGTATGCAATGTGCTCTTTTTGGGCCTAATAAGACATAATGTGCCTGCTAGGAAAATCTGGGGAGATATGTTCCACTAAAAATAATAAACTAGCAGTAGATAGTGACATGAGCATATTCAAGTGACATGAGCATATGACTGAATCTGGAAAGCACTATTTCAGCACAGGTGGCACTCACTGTTAATCCCCTTGACCCAGGATAATTCTGCTTGGTCCCTGGAATGAGCAATGCCAGGATAGACATAAAGAGTTTGTTCCACACCCGAGAGATTATCATTACTTTCTCAAGCATTGGACTAGGTACTGCAAATATAAAACTTAAAACCATATACCTAAACTCAAGAAATTTGATTTAGGAGACAGAACATATATCTAAGGGATACTTAATGAACTCTCAATGATTATAATTTAGGAATCCTAATAGCCTGGTAAGTTATTCTCCTTCTGAAATTAGAGGAGGAAGAAGAAAGGGCGTCCTGGGCAAATACTAGCAGGTTAGTTGTTTCAAACAACTTATATGCTGTTTCTCTTAAGCTTGAAAAGGCTTTTTGGGTGATTCTAATATTAGCTCTTAGGTTGCAAATCACTCACTATAGTGACAGCACATTGAATTATAGGATATTCTTTTGGGACTTGTGTTGCTCATTTCAGAATTAAAAATTAGTGTACAATTACACCCCACTATGAGTTGCTCAATATAGAAAAACTGGGAAGAGAATAGGCAAAAATGAGTTGAGTAGGGCTTTCAATCATATAAGAAAATGTGACAAGATAGATACATATAGATAGATAATTAGTGCTCTTGGGCTGCCATAACAAGATACCACAGACTGGGTGGCTAAAACAACATTTATTTTTTCACAGTTTTGGGGGCCAGAAATCCAAGATCAAGGTGTTTTCACGGCTAGTTTCTAATGAGAGCTCTCTCCCTGGTTTGCACACAGCTACTTTCTCACTGTGTCCCACCCTGGTGTCTGATCTGTATGTATGCTGAGAGCGAGACACAGAGAGAGACACAGAGAGAGAGAGAGTAAGAGAGAGAGAGAGAGAGATCTTCTTTTCCTTATAAGGACACTAGTCGTTCAGATAAGAGCCCCACCCTTATTATCCTTATTTAACCTTCAGTACCCCACCTGAAATCCCTATCTCCAAACACAGTGATAATGGTGGTTAGGACTTTAACACATGAATTTTCAGGGGACACAATTCAACTCATAACAGTATATATCTATAAATATCTACATATTTATACCTATCTGTAGCTATTTATATAAACCTAAATCTATCTGTTCATCTACTAAACTGCTGGCTGAAGGTAACCCAGTGGGGAAAGTGTTTTAATTAATTGTTGCAGCTCTTTTGATAGGCAGCAAGCTTGTCACTTTGAGAGGGAATTGATTTCACTTTGACTCCACTTAATTAACATGGACCCCAAAGAAATAAATCCTTCGTGTGTGTTTGTCCAAGTGCTAATTTGGGGAAAAGAGCTCTGACTCTGAATGGCTGCCAAGTTATATAGCCTGGGTGTACCTCAGGAGGGCAAGTCAAGCCAAAATCCTCATCTATCTCAGAGCCCTTACCAGCTCTGGAAAAGTGTGTAGTACCTAAGAAATGCACCAGTAGTGATTCTTGGTAGAAGTAAATGTGCCTCTCCTCACCTTCCTCTAGCACATGATCATGATTTCAGTGACCTCTGTCCTATTCACCAAACCCTTTTCCTAATTGCTATCTTGTAGGATTGTATAGTGCATCACATTTTTTCCCAATTTGGGTCTTAGCTCTCACTTTAATTAGCATTGTTTTACTATAATGAACTTAACCTGCCACCTTTAAGCTCTCATTTTAAATTGATCTAAACTCCTTTGCATTATACTCACTATCTACTTTATTTCTTCCAACTGAATCTTATAAACTGAATATCATCTCCATACTTGAAGAATTTTTGTGTCTCTTTACAGTCCTTCTTCTTGTGAATAATAGTGAGTCTAAAATGTGTCCATGATAAATCTTAATTTGAAAGGAATTTAGAGAATTTTGAAATTGAAATACATATTGAACATAAAGTGTAAACTTCATTTTATAGATGAGGAAACTAGTCGATATAGATTCCATGGCTGTTCAGATATACTCAATAAATTAATATCAGAAAACTTACTAGGACACAGGGAACTTAATGCTACATCAAAACAATGCTGAACTAGAAGAAGATCATACTGAAATGCCTTAAGAGACAATTACCTGTGTCTTGGATTAAAAGTCTAGAAGCCAATGTTCTGTCTCCATTAATAGATTACCATTGAGAAATTTCATGTTTTTTGTTATGCCTTCTTTTATCTGAAAAATGAAAGAAATAATCTTTTCAGCCACCTTAAAGGGATATACAAATTCACAGTACAAATATTATAGTTCAATGATAGTTACAAATGGTATTCTGCGATGTGATAATTTTTGGTATGATCTCCCAAGAACAGAGTGGATAGGCACAATCCTTTTTTTAAATTTTATTTTAATTGTTGTTCGAGTATAATTTTCTATCTTTTACTCCCATCCCAGGCACAATCTTTATATTATATTTTTAAATGAAATGTTCTCCCAAACATATAAAAATTTGTTCAGAAAAATAACAATGTAGAGAATGCCAAGAGGCCATACCTGAACCAAATAAGTCAATTCATAAATAAATATTTCTAGAAACAAAGTTTCAGTGTGTTTTAAGTCTCCAGTTACATGATCTGATCATTATGAATAACATGAAAATGATGATGATGGCGATGATGATGATGATGAAGAAGAATACGATAACATTTAACACTAACAATATTAACATGATACAAAATGCCAGGTACTATTTCAAGCATTTTACATTTATTTGGCCCTCAGAAAAGACATATAATATGGGTATAATTATTATCCTTTTTAAAACATCTTTCATAAAGGTTTGGATGTGGGGGGAGTAGAATTTTATAAGATCATATAAGAGAAAGACTAAGAGGAGTAGACTTGGAGAGGAAGCCTATCTATGGTTTATGTAACAGTGGGTACTATCGGCTACATGGGAAGAGAAAATCTAGCTCAAACAAGCTTACTTAAAATAGAAATTTATTGTCTTGTATAAATTGAAATCAAGATACTAGGGCTCAAACTGTGCCCTCAGCATTTGATCTCTCTCCATCTTTCGGGTCTGCATTCCTCCTGATGGTTTCATTCAGGGTAGGTCTTCCAGAACTAGAGAGAGTCAACCACAGCTCCAAGCTTAGATTTCATCACTTTAGCAATCCCATTAAAAAGAAAACTTTCTTCCGGCCAAGATAGAAGCATAGGCAGAAACATTTTGCTTTTTTCTTATACAACTTAAAGAAGGATAACAACCAACTTAAGAACAAAGAACAACCAGAATTGCCAGAAAATCATTTGCATGGAAGTCCAACAACCAAGGAGTTAAAGAAACATTCATCCAGACAGTAGGAGGGGCAATAAGGGAAGCTGGGTACAGGCTGGAGGATCAGGTGGGGAAAACCACCTTCTCACGCAAATAAGCCGGGAGGAACCACAGGGGAGCTAGACACACCAGAAAACCAGGGTGTCAGCTGGAGAAAAAAAGCCTCAAAACCTCTGGCTGTAAAAAATCCGTGGGTGTTATGGTGGCAGGGACAACTCCTGGTCTTACGTAAGAGTCCGTAGGAGAGGCCCACAAGGTCCTAAAATGTACACAAACCCACCTACCTGTGAATCAGCACCTGAAATGGCGTGATTCGCTTGTGGGAAACCAAGGAAGTGATGGAAAGCGGGATGAGAGCCGAGCAAGTGGCATTGTTCCCTCTCTGACCTTCCCCACAGTCAGCACCACAAAATAGCAAAGAGGGTTGCCCTGCCCTGGAAAATACCTAAGGCTCCTCCCCTTATCATGTAACAGGTGTGCTGAGACAAAGAACTAGGGCTCAAATGAAAAAAAACAGATCAAAACTCCAGAGAAAGAACTAAGCAACAAGGAGATAACCAACCTATCAGATGCAGAGTTCAAAAACACTGGTAATCAAGATGCTCACAGAAATGATTGAGTACACACACAAAATAGAGGAAGAAGTGAAGGTTATACAAAGTGAAATTAAAAAGTATATACAGGGAACCAACAGTGAAAGGAAGGAAACCAGGACTCAAATGAATGACTTGGAACACAAGGAAGAAATAAACATTCAACCAGCACAGGATGAAGAAACAAGAATTCAAAAAATTGAGGACAGGCTTAGGAACCTCTGGGATAACTTCAAATACTCCAATATCTGAATCATAGGGGTGCCAGAAGGAGAAGAAGAAGAGCAAGATATTGAAAACTTATTTGAACAAATAATGAAGGAAAACTTCCCCAATCTGGCAAAGAAAACTGACTTCCAGGAAATCCAGGAAGCCCAGAGAGTCCCAATGAATGGGCCCAAGGAGGAACACACCAAGACAAATCATAATTAAGTTACCTGAAATTAAACATAAGGAGAGAATCTTAAAAGCAGCAAGAGCAAAGCAGAGGAGGAGTTCCTACCTACAAAGGAGTTCCCATAAGGCTATCAGCTGATTCTCAAAAGCAACCTTGAAGGCAAGAAGGGTCTGGAAAGAAGTATTTGAAGTCATGAAAATCAAGAACCTACCTCCAAGATTACTCTATCCAGCAAAGCTAGCGTTTAGAATGGAAAGGCAGATAAAGTGCTTCCCGGATAAGGTAAAGTTCAAAGAGTGCATCACACCAAGCCCTTATTATGTGAAAAGTTGAAGGGACTTATTGAGGAAATAGAAGAAGATAAAAAACTATGAACAGTAAAGTGGCAACAAACTCGAAACTATCAACAGCTGAACCTAAAAAAACAAAAACGAACTAAGCAAACAACAAGAACAGGAATAGAATCACAGAAATGGAGATCACATGGAGGGTTACCAGTAGGGTGGGGGAGGAGGGAGAATGGGGAAAAGGTACAGGAAATAAGCAGCATAATAGGTAGGCACAAAATAGACAAGGAGAGGTTAAGAATAGTATAGTAAATGGAGAAGCCAAAGAACTCAGTGTACAACCTATGGGCATGAACTAATTGGGAGGTGGATGCTGGAGGGTGGAGGATTGCAGGGAGGCAGGGGAGAAAGGGGAGAAAAAAATGGGACAACTATAATAGCATAATCAATAAAATATACTTAAAAACTTATAAACTAATTTTTTAAAAGATTTTATTTGTTTATTTTTAGAGGGGAATGGAGGGAGATAGACAGAGAGAGAGAGAAACATCAATGTGCGGTTGCTGGGGGTTATGGCCTGCAACCCAGGCATGTACCCTGGCTGGGAATCGAACCTGGGACACTTTGGTTCCCAGTCCATGCTCAATCCACTGAGCTACACCAGCCAGGGCTCAAAAACTTATAAACTAATTTATAGAAAAAAATTTTAAGGATAACTTTCTTATTCCAATCATCAAAGTCATATTACCATGTTGGAGTTTCATTGAACCCATGTTCATCAAACTGGGCCCAATACTATCATTGTAGCCATGTAGCTAGAATATGATTCTGGGTCATGTGCTTATTCCCAATGCTAATCATCCTCCTAGAAAAATCAGTTTCTTAATGTTCAATATCACTAGCTATCAGAGAGATGCAAATTAAAACCACAATGAGATACCACTTCACACCAGTCAGAATGGCCATCATAAACAAAGCAACAAACAAGTGTTGGAGAGGTTGTGGAGAAAAAGGGACCCTAGTGCACTGTTGGTGGGACTGCAGGCTGGTACAACCACTATGGAAGGCAGTATGGAACTTCCTCAGAAAACTAAAACTGGATCTGCCTTTTAACCCAGCAATTCCACTGCTGCGACTATTTCCTAAGAACACTAAAACACCAATACAAAAGAACCTTTGCACCCTGATGTTCATAGCAGTACAATTTATAATAGCTAGGTGCTGGAAGCAACCTAGATGTCCATCAGTAAATGAATGGATCAAAAAACTATGGTACATTTACACAATGGAATTCTATGCAGCAGAAAGAAAGAAGGAGCTCCTACCCTTTGCAACAGCTTGGATGGAGCTGGAAAGCATTACGCTAAGTGAAATAAGCCAGGCAGTGAAAGACAAATACCATATGATCTCACCTTTAACAGGAACCTAAACAACAAAACAAAGAAACAAGCGAAGTATAACCAAAGACACTGAAATAGAGGACAGACTGACAGTGACCAGAGGGGAGAGAAGAGGGAATTTCAGGGGAGAATGGGTAGGGTTTACAGGAACAAATTTAAAGGACACATGGACAAAAACTAGGGGGAGGGTGGTAATGGGAGGGAAGTGGGGAGGGTTGGATGGGTGGGCTGGAATGGGAGTAAAATGGAGAAAACTGTACTTGAATAATGATTAAAATAAAAAAATAGAAAAAAAGAAAAATCAGTTTATGTTACTAGATGAAGGGATAGTGGTACTGGAAAAGCAAAAGTCAAAGTTGTTCATGCCAGCATAGAAATAGATGCATAAATAAGCAGGGGGTGATAGAAATCGCAAAATATTGGTGAAGGGAGCTCAGGTAAGAAAGCTCAGAAAATGCAAAAAGCACATAGGAGGGGAAAGGAAAAAATTAGAGTAGGGTATAAAAGGTGTTCTTGTCATTATGCATATAAGAAAATCACAGTGGGGTTTAAGAGAAATGTTGTAATTTTTATTCTACATTGGCCTTTCCCCTAGTCCTTGGGATCTATGGAAATTCAGACTACACTCTGTTGGATTCTGCATTAAATAAACTAATAGAATTTAGTGTGAGCTCCCAAACTCAACCCAATGCAGCAACCAAGCTATTTGTGAAGCACTGTTAGGCAGTAACTAACTGATGAAAAAAAAGTCATAAACAACTACAACTCAAAATAGATCATGATAAGCACTCTAAGAAAAATGCTGATAAAGTTACTGGTGGGGGTGATCTGTAGAAGTGTTAAAGAGGGCAGGAAGGTCACAGAAGGAGGCATCATGGAAGAAATGATCTACTGAACTAGACCTTGAAACGTGGGAAGTGGCTTGACATGAGGGATCATGGAAACAAGTGCTTATGGTAACAGAAGAAATGCAAACAGGGTAAAAGTAGTGACTAGTGGCTTAACACTTGAATGTTTGAAAGAATTATAAAAGGAGATGAGGCTGTAAAAGTAGTTCGTGAACAGAGTATGTATGTCACACTGGGGGTTTAAAATTATTCAGGCAAAGGAGGGCAACTGAAGAAATCTTCAAGTATAAAGTTGCTCTCTAGAAAGTATGTTCTGGCAGTAGCTGTGAAAGATAGATTGGAGGAAATAAGCCAGAGGCAAGGAATCCTGCTGGGAGTTTACGGCAAAAAATATTTGAGTTTAATAGTAGTGGAAATGAAGGAAGTAATAAAGGAAAAAGATGAGAAATTGAAGCCAAAATTTTTTTGGAGTAGAATCCATAAGACTCGTCAATAATAACTGGGTGTGAAAATTGAAAGAGAAAGAAATAAAAAACCTTTTCAAAACTGGGAACTAAGTAAGAATATTGACACCAATAATAGATACAACAGAAGAGGAACAGGTTAGTGCTTGTGTACCTGCTCTGTCTAAGTGGAGGTCTGGGGGCTTGGACAAAGGGTGAAGAATGACCTCATAAAGAAGGAAAATAAATGTATGATGGGAAAGTATTGTATGATGAAGTTAAATTGACAACCTTCTGCAAGGTATGGATGTTAAGATACAATTTACAATATATTTAGATTTTTTAAAATGTTACTTTTGTTACAAACTCTGAATTACATATAAAATGACAGTTAAGAAAGATACCAACCATATCTACCTTTATTTTCCTGACTGCATCTTAATAATAATCCTTCTTAATAATCCCTGAACCCTTGCCAACTAGACCTGCTGCTTTTTTGCATTAAATAATCCTAAACTTATAAACAATTCTATAATCTGTACAAAGATTAGTTCATTTTCTGTCATTTCTAGAAAATCCATTCTTGTTCCCTCTCACTTTCTTTTCTCTAAAGACATCGGAAAAGTAAACATTTAGTGAATATGCCCTTGTCCTCTGGCACAAGCTCTCTAGTCTGATTTTAAAACACACTGTAATTTCTTTCATCTTAAAACTAGCTATGAGGAGAGGAAGAAGTTGGAGGTGACCGTCTGAAATCAAACAATTTTTTGAAAAATGTCAAAGCACTTGTTTTAAGTGAGATTCTGACAGGACAGTGAGGAGAAGGAAATGACCAGCCAACAGCATTTTTTAAAATTTTCTTCTTTTTTTTATTTTATTTATTTATTTTTAGAGAGGGAAGGGAGGGAGATAGAGAGAGAAACATCAATGTGCGGTTGCTGGGGGTTTTGGCCTGCAACCCAGGCATGTACTCTGGCTGGGAATCGAACTTGCGACACTTTGGTTCGCAGCCCGTGCTCAATCCACTGAGCTACGCCAGCCAGGGCTCCAACAGCATTCTTAAGGGATGGTTTCAAGTGACTATAATGCCCCAGCAAGCCTTTTTTGTTTCTCCTCTATGTTCTCAAATCAAGAGCATTGTCTAAAGAATTCATATCAGATTTAACAAGATAAGCTGCATGCACAAAGATGAAAATGCATGAGGGAGCCTGCAGTGACTCTGGGTTAACTATCAAAACTAGAAATGCTCTTTAAAGCTGTAACTTTCTCCCCTTGAATCAAGATGTTGGGATTTTAACTGAAGACTCAGTGAATGGAACTATGGCAATAGCAAAGACGAATCAGCCAGGAAAATAACAAAGAGGGTTGGAACTAGGGGAGAAAATGAGATAAAGGGTCAAATAAAGATAAACACTGCTCTTAAAGATTCTGAAAAAAGATTCCCTGCCCAGGAGTGGTCAGTGAAGATGGCAAATAAAAATTCAGGAGTGATCTGCTGCCATCAAGAAGTCTGCACTGCAGAAGGGCTATTATAAACACTTCTATTACCTGTATCTTACTCACTAAGCTATACTTTCCTAATTAGCATACAAAATGTCAGGAAAGATCTTTTAGTGATAAAAATAGCAGCCTGTTGACTAGAGTGATGAATGTTAAAATTGGTCTCTCACTGGTGAAATGAAAGGTATTCAAGCTATGTGGATTAGCTAAAACTATTTTACAGACATGTCCTACTCTTGCATGAGTAGAGAATAGCAATCCAGCAATCCAGCAATCCAGCAATCCAGCAAGGTCAGAGCCTGTGTCGCTTGGTATTTTGCCTCAGGCTAAAGTCCTAAACAAGATAGTCGTTAGTCATGGAATCTAGAATTCTGGTTTTCTTTAAGCAGCTGTAAAGAAGACAGAATCCTGAATCAGAAATCTTTGTGATTACCTTCAGTGACCCTTCCATACAAAGTGGTGATCTGAGATGTTAAAAGGGGAGGGAGTTGGGACTTCCTGCGGCTTAGACCACAGATTATATGAACTCTTTTTATTCACCTGCTTACTGATAAATGTTTAGTGTGTAAATATGAGTGTTCGTATACTCAGATTATTTTGCAATGCCGTCAAAGTTGGGCTGCTTGTTTTCCGAATAATACATTTTTTTTATTGTTTAAGCCAACTGATTCAGGATTTCTAATTACTTGCTGCTGACAACATCCTAACTTACACACCATAATCCAGCACTAGTTCACCCGTTACCTCTGTGATTTTGGTTGTAGTTTGAAGGGTACGTGTTACAGAAAAGGTTTTTTACTAAAAATAAAAAGTGTGATAGCAGACAAAGCAATGAGGTAGGAAATCATGAGATGAAGTCTGAGACCCCCATCCTCCGGTAACCTTGGATACATCACTCAACCTCTTTGAGTTTAAGCAACAGCCAAAGTAGCAAATGAGGAAAACAGTTAGAAGACCTGGGTTTAGTCCTGGCTTTGTCATTTATGAGCTGAATGACCTTTCTTTGCCTCAGTTTCCATGTCTATAAGATGGGCTAGCACCTATTTATAGTAGTTGTGAATAATAGTTGTGAGTAGTTAAATGAGATACGCCCTAAACAAAATGTGTAACAGGATAAATATCATTATAATTTCTAAAACAAGAAATCAGTCTGGATAGTCTTCTCATTCCTCCTCATCCTAAAATTTTGCAATTTTACGTTCATTGTTGTATACTCAAAGAGAATACTCGGGCAGAAAGGTAAAATTCATGTATTCTGAATTCAGTGTCAATCCCTGTGCTATGCAATGCCATTAGCTCCTTTATTTATACCATCAAACATCTTTTGCGTGCCTGCTATAAATGAGGCACTATGCTAAACATAAGGAATATATCTGAGGAGCTCTTAGTCTTATAGAGAAACCAAGAATATTTATTTTTCTCCCAGCCTGAAATTTCTGCCTACCCAGACATCCTCCAAATTCACGATAGTCCTTTCTCAAAACAAGTTTTGATACAAGTTATGTTCCATGTTATATAAATTGGTATTCCTACTCTGAGACCCTCACTGAACAGATTTGTCCTTTGCAGGTGATGAGAGAACACTAGCTGTGACTAATGAGAAGCCTGCAGCGAATTAGTTAGGAAACAGGGAAATGTTGCAATTAAAAAGGCCCTTGTTGCCATTGTCCACATTCACAGTTACTTGTGATCTGACACAGCCACACCAGCTAGATCATCTATGTGATGAAATAAAGTGTCAAAAGGGGGGATCTGGGGTAAGCTGCTTCTTTAAAATTAGGAACTCTTTCTTCCTCTGTTCTCCATAGGGCTCAGTTTAAATTTGCACCTTAGCCAAGAAAGCCAATATTTTCCCCTCTAATCATAAAACATTGCTTATAAATTGGTCTCTTTTTATCAGATGCATTCTACTATGTGTGAGAGCACAGTGAGTTTTGGCAAAACCGACAAAGCCTCCATGTGTTTGGAACCCACCACATTGTACACACTTGAAACACCATCTGCAGGCAGCCTTTTCCTCTCCAATTTGTCAGTGTGAGTGGTTGGAGAGATTCATGAGCTAAGACACTTTGTTAACTGGTGGTAACGCTGCCAGTACAAGGGAAACATCTGTACCAGCCAAATGTGGTGAAAATTAAACAGTTAACTAAGTCTGAACACATATGCAAGTGAGAATCCCAACGTCCTTAAAACAAAACCTATGGCTCTAAAACCCCTAATTGTTGTCTCCCTAGCTCAGAGTACACTTCAAGCACCGGAGTCACTTCAGAGTGGTAGTTTAAATCTATGGCTGCATCTTGGAGATGATTCTTAGATCTTTAGATTGTTGGTGTCTTCAGGGGAAAGTGAGAGGAAGCTGAGAATTGGGAGCTTTGCCCTTGTCCTGATCTTTCTACACTGTTCTCCATGGTGAGAAAACAATAAATTATCTCAGTATGTACAGTATTTTTAAATATTCCCCTGAAATAATCTCTTTTTAAAAAGTGTTTATGATGGAAGGTTTTGTGAACAGCAAATATTTTTTTAATTGACACTTTCTACTTCTGCACAAGCTGAAACAGGTTGATCCTATCAGCATGTTTCCTGAATTTGGGTTTGTTTAGAAGCTGGCTGAAGAATTCTGAAGAAAATTTTCATGTATACCCAAGACAAATTGAACACAGAATAGTAAGTAGCCAGACAGCCAGACAGTGAATCATGGGGACATGGTTTTTGTGGGCTTAGCCATGGGGCATGCTAAAACTTTGATCAATAATGGCTCTGGGGAGGGGGAGTCAAGAGGTGAGTGCAGGAAAGACCAGGGTCCATGCCTCAAACAGTGACCAGTACTCTGAACCATGGTTTCCAAATTGTCAGTGTGAACTCTGTCTCCAACCAGACCAGAACTAATGTATATAACAGGCGAGTGACACAGAAGACAGGAGTTTCTAGGCTGTGGGTGACAATTCTAGTTGAGAGAAGGATCTGAACTGGTAACGAAATATGCAGGAAGCAAGAATATTAGGAGACGGTCAAGACATTCAGGCCTTATATAAGTGAGCTGGTGTTAGAGCTCTATTCCAGTTGGGTATTTGTAATGCAAACAGAGCATCTGATGAGCTAAGTGTATCGTAGTGTAGGTCAAGAAGAAAGCTGTAATGTGGTAATCAGATACCTAGCAGCTCATCTTAAGGATCCCCAACTTACAAAAGCAAGATAAATTCTAAACTCCCACTTGTGGGAGGAGGAAACATCTTATTTTATACATTGGCAGACTTAGAAACTATTAGCCCAGAAAGCAAGTGATTTGAAATTGTCTGCAGTCCTCTATGAATGCAGATGAACAAGATCCAGAAGGGCAAGGCTGGCATCTGGAACAAATTTGTTCTTAGACCTCTCCACGCCCACAAGATTGTTTTCCTTGGCCTAGGTATTTTTTTCTTCTCATTCTTGGGTCTTGGCCACCACTCTACAAACTGAAATGTATTATATATTTTAATCTGAGGGTCCTGACTGTATCTATACACACATTTGAGTAGACTGTCCTTGTGAAGTTATCCGTCGTCTCAATCCCAGCTATTATCCCATAATTATAATGCCCTACTCTCAGCATGAATATAATTAAATATCTAGTATACCCACTAAACTGAGACAATTATCAGTAAATAAGAATAAATGAGGGCAAGGCCTTGATTTAAGATGTCATAATAGGCATTTTCTTAACAAGTAAAGAGTAGACTAATTATTTCTATAAGTCATTGGCATACCTCTGAAAATGACTTATGATAGTAAGTTTTGAACTCTAGAAATACACATCAATTTAGCAAATGCTGGAAAACATTAGGAACACTATAGAGATGAGGTCAACTCTGTAAGTATGTCATTCCCTCTCCACTTCATCTATCAATGATTGAACACATGTAACAGAGTGAGTTAGTAAGAAAAACTTACTGGTTTTCACTTACAGTTCATTCACAGCCACTCCTGAAAAAGAGAGAAAGGTGCTCCTAAAATCATTTTCAGGAGTGATTAGGTTGATTAACTCATGAGGAGAGAGGGGAGGAAGTTGCAAAAGAGAAAGATGTGGGAGAAATGTTTTGATGGGTTTAGGGAAATAGCAAAGATTGCACTCAGGTAGTTGGTGGGTACCTGAAGAATGGTTGAATATCCACCCTATCCCCCAGATATGCTGCAAACTAGGCTAAAACTGACAACGTCATCACAGATCCCATGTACATGTAGGGCAGGTGAAGAATCAAACACTTGCCATGGAGACATCAATACTGAGGGTATCCACACTGACTACTAGAGAGCAAAGCCGAGAATATCCTCTGTCATCTTTGGGACTGCTTCAAACCCAATTAAACATCTAGTTGTCACTAAGTTGGGTTATTGACAATAGTGCTAAGGCTTTCTTTAAGTAGACTAAGAAATTAGAAAATATCCCTGGAAAGCTGAACACTTAAGTCTAGCAAAGTTATGAGAAATTTTCTGTGGTCCTAAAAGAAAAACTCCATTTATGATGTTCCTTTTTAAAATTTTTACTGTAATTTCCATTATCATTTAACTGTCTTATACCTCTATCCCCTTTGCAATACTTTTTGCTTGACCCCTCCAACCCCAACCTCCCCATTAACAGCTGTCATCCTGCTCTCTATCTATGAGTCTGTCCCTATTTTGCCTGTTAGTTCTTTGTTCAGCACATTCCACAATCGAGTAAAATCATATGGTATTTGTCTTTCTCTGATTGGCCTATTTCACTTAGCATAATGTTCTCTGGGTCCATCCATGCTCTTACAAACAGTAAAATTTTCTTCTTTTTATGTCCAAGTAGTATTCCATTGTGTACATGCCCCATAGTTATTTTCTCTGTTCATCTGCTAATGAACACCTGGGCTACTTCCATATTTTGGCAACTGTAAATAACACTTCAGTGAACATAGGGGTGCCTGTGTTCTTTCAAATTAGTGTTTGTGTTTCTTCAGATATATTTGCTGAGTCAAAAGGCCAGTCCATTTTTAATTGTTTGAGGTATCTCCATACTGCTTTCTACAGTGGTTGCACCAATCTGCATTCCCACTAACAATGTAAAAGGGCTCACAAATCCTTTCTAACACTGGTTGTTTATTGATGTATTGATAATAGCTATTCTGACAGGTATGAGGTGATATCTCATTATGGTTTTAATTAGCATTTCTCTGGAGATTTGTGACGTTGAACATCTTTTCATATGTCTGTTGGGCATCTGTATGTCCTTTTTGGAGAAGCATCTACTCAGTGTCTTTGTCCATGTTTTAATTGAAGGTTTTTTTGGGGGGTGGGGGGTTGGTGTTGAATTTTGTAAGCTCTCTATAAATTTTGGATATTAATTCCTTATTAGATGTATTGGAGAATATGTTCTCCCATTCCATGGGTTATCTTTTTATTTTGTTGATGGTCTCCTTTACTGTGGAAAAAAAGCATTTTATAAAATCCAATACCTATTTATGATAAAAAACTCTCACAAAGTGGGAATAAAGGAAATATACCTAAACATAATAAAGGCCAGATATGACAAACCCACTACCAGCATCATACTCAATGTGCAAAAACTACAAACAAACATGCCCCTCAAAATCAGGAATAAGACAGTGATGTTCAATTTCACCTCTCTTATTCAACATAGTACTGGAAGTCCTAACCTTAGCAATCAGACAAGAAGAAGAAACAGAAGGCATCCAATTGGAAAGCAGAAGTACAATTATCTTTATTTGCAGATGACACGATAAAGAACACAGAGAACTGTGAAGACTCCACCAAGGAAGTACTAGAACCAGTAAGTGAATTCAGTGAAGTAGCGGGATGCAAAATTAATATCCAGAAATCAGCTGTATTTTTATATGCCAATAATGAACCAGCAGAAATGGAAATTAAGAAAGCAATCTCACTCACAATTGTTTCAAAAATAATAAAATACCTAGGAATAAATCTAATCAAGGTTATAAAGGACCTGTACTGGGAAAATTATAAGACAGTGAAGAAAGAAAGAAATTGAAGAAGATACAAATAACCAAAAGCACATAGCAGGTTTATGGTTAAGAAGAACTAACATCATTAAAAGGTCCATGCTACCCAAAGCAATCTATACATTCAATGCAATTCCTATCAAGATTCCAATGATGTATTTCACAGAACTAGAACAAATATTTCAAAAAGTATATAGAACCACAAAAGGCCCCACATAGCAACATCAATCCTGAGAAAGAAGGACAAAGTTGGAGCAATCATGCTACCTAATATGAAACTATACTATAAGGCCATAGTAATCAAAACAGCATGGTACTGACATAAAAATGGACACATAGAGCAATGGAACAGAATAGAGAGCCGAGAAATAAACCTATACCTTTATTAGTAAATTAATATGCAACAGAAGAAGCAAGGGCATACAATGGGCTAGAGATATTTTATTAAATATATAGTGTTGGGAAAATTGGACAGATATATGCAGAAAAATGAAACTAGACCAATTTATACCACACAAAAGAATAAATTCAAAATAGATAAAAGTTTAAATATTAGACACCAAACCATAAAAATCCCAGAAGATAACATAGGCAGTAAAATCTTGGACATTGCTTGTACCAATATTTTGTCTATCTCCCCAGGCAAGGAAAACAAAGGAAAAAAATAAACAAGTGTGGCAGCATTTATTATGTTCTTAATGAAATTTCTTCCATCTTCTATTTGTCACTGGGTGGAGGAAAAGCAACTTATTAACTTCATTAGTGAGTCAGCTGGTTACAACACTTAAATGTTCTCAGATAGGCCAAAGGACATCTGACAAGTACACAACTGCTGGTCCCAATAATTGCCAAGTATGGTAATACTCCAGATTTTACAAGTGAAGAGAATGTACAATTGTATTATTTATTAATAATGAAAGTGCAACAATGACGTAACTGCAATTAATTAGTCATTTTGTATGCACAAGTCACTGTGGTACTTTGCTGAGAGTCTGAATCTTGTGTAGACCAGGAGAGGTTTTCCTGACTCTACCCAATATGTACACAGCACATTTTTCTAGGAGACTATATTACTACATCTGTATCTTTCCTGGGATGCATTGGCAGGCCTGTGAAGATGTATGAAACCAGAATTATCTTACATATATGATTAAAGAAACATAGGCCTATGACGAGGGCACCTACATATTTGACATCAAAAACATTCAAAATATAAGTTATCATCAAACCAATCAATTATAGCAATAGTTTTCAACTGGGGGTAATTTTACCTTCCAGGTATAACTTGCAATGTCTGGAGACATTTTTGATTATTACAACTGAAATGGCATTCCTGGCACCCATTGGGAAAAGGCCAGGGATATTGCTAAATGTATGCACAAAGCATCCTCCACATCAAAAGAATTATGTAGGCCCAACTGTCAAAAATTCCAGGATTGAGCTATCTGAGTTACATAAATGGCACCATGAATGTGGGGAATACCAAGTCTCCACAGATTATGCCAATCCAGGCTGCTATGAGTGTAAGAAGTATAAGGAAAAGTTACACTCAGAACAATTATTTAATGTTTCTGCTACTGAACATGTAAGCATAGCTTTAGTGATCACAAAGAGAAAACCTGCAAAAATTCCATAGAAAAAGAGAATAAAAAATAGGTTTCTGTAAGGATATCCCAGACTCTCATTTTTATTCTAATAATTGATTATAGGAAATAGAGAGACTTCCAGTGAAGATGGAGGCATAGGTAGATATGCTCTGCTTGCTCACACAACCAAAAGAAGAACAACACATTTTAAAACAAACAAAAAAAACAATCAGAACTGCCAAGAAATCAAACTGTATAAAAGTCTGACAACCAAGGAGTTAAACATTCATCCAGACTGGTAGGAGGGACAGAGAAGGGAAGCCAGGTTGGAGAGGACACGCAGCAAGATGGTGGACCCAGTGGGCCAGGCAGCAGCTGGTGGAGCAGGCAGTCCCACATTCACATGTGGATAAACCTGGAGGAACAGCTGAGAAGCGAGATAGGCCTCACAACTCAGGGTTCCAGTGAAGGAAACTAAAGCCTCATTCTCTGGCTGTAAAAACCTGTGGGGGTTGCAGTGGCTGGACAAACTCCCAGCCTCATAGCCGAGTTCATTAGTGAAATCCATGGGGTCCTAAAATGTGTACAAATCCACACCCAGGGAATCAGCACCATAAAGGCCCAACCCACTGGTGGGGGAAGTGACTGAAATCGGGCCAAGAGCTGAGCAAGCAGCATTGTTCCCTCTCTGGCCCCTCCCCCACAGACAGCACAACAACCCAGAGACCTGGGTTGCCCACTCTGGCAAATACCTATGGCTCCACCCCTTATTATGTAACAGGTGCACAGAGACAAATAAATATGGCCCAAATGAAAAAACAGATCAAAACTCCAGAGAAAGAACTAAGCAACAAGGAGATAGCCAACCTATCAGATGCAGAGTTCAAAACACTGGTAATCAAGATGCTCACAGAAATGATTGAGTACACACACAAAATAGAGGAAGAAGTAAAGGTTAAACAAAGTATAAAGAGTATATACAGGGAACCAACAGTGAAAGGAAGGAAACCAGGACTCAAATGAATGACTTGGAACACAGGAAGAAATAAACATTCAACCAGCACAGGATGAAGAAACAAGAATTCAAAAAATTGAGGACAGGCTTAGGAACCTCTGGGATAACTTCAAATACTCCAATATGTGAATCATACGGGTGCCAGAAGGAGAAGAAGAAGAGCAAGATATTGAAAACTTATTTGAACAAATAATGAAGGAAAACGTCCCCAATCTGGCAAAGAAAACTGACTTCCAGGAAATCCAGGAAGCCCAGAGAGTCCCAATGAATGGGCCCAAGGAGGAACACACCAAGACAAATCATAATTAAGTTAACTGAGATTAAACATAAGGAGAGAATCTTAAAAGCAGCAAGAGCAAAGCAGAGGAGGAGTTCCTACCTACAAAGGAGTTCCCATAAGGCTATCAGCTGATTCTCAAAAGCAACCTTGAAGGCAAGAAGGGTCTGGAAAGAAGTATTTGAAGTCATGAAAATCAAGAACCTACCTCCAAGATTACTCTATCCAGCAAAGCTACCATTTAGAATGGAAAGGCAGATAAAGTGCTTCCCGGATAAGGTAAAGTTCAAAGAGTTCATCACACCAAGCCCTTATTATGTGAAAAGTTGAAGGGACTTATTGAGGAAATAGAAGAAGATAAAAAACTATGAACAGTAAAGTGACAACAAACTCGAAACTATCAACAGCTGAACCTAAAAAAACAAAAACGAACTAAGCAAACAACAAGAACAGGAATAGAATCACAGAAATGGAGATCACATGGAGGGTTACCAGTGGGGTGGGGGAGGAGGGAGAATGGGGAAAAGGTACAGGAAATAAACAGCATAATAGGTAGGTGCAAAATAGACAAGGAGAGGTTAAGAATAGTATAGCAAATGGAGAAGTAAAAGAACTTATATGTACAACCCATGGACATGAGCTAGGGGAGAGGAATGCTGGTGAGAGGGGTGGTGCAGGATGGTGGGGAATACAGGGAAGAAAAAAAATGAGACAATTTTAATAGCATTATGAATAAAATACACTTTAAAAATAAACAGATTCTATAATTGTTATCTTCTGTGCTCATATTAACTACACCCAAGTTATTTATTGAATGTACATGAGGTACAGAGCTCTAGAGAAATATGGCTGAAACCATAACACTTTTTAACTTCCAAAGGAAAGGGAAACATGTTTCTGCCATTGAAGAGCCTGTTGCTATATATAGCGTTCTCTCCTTTGATGTACCATTGTGAAAAAAAGTTCACATTCTGCCAAATAGCACTCACTGAAAGGTGACATCTGGGCTATCAGTTAATTAGATAATGATTATTGTAAACTCTAAACAACATGACTACATCATAAGCTTTGGAATTACCAAAGATTTGACTTATGTCACCACCTAATTCCACTTCATTTTTAATTTTGAATATTTCTTAACAAAATGAAAATAATTTGTTAGGGCTATTTGAAAAAAAAGTTAAGAGAGAGTCCACTTTTCTTAGAATATTGGTCTCCTCGACTTGAACAGGTTATATGACTCTCCATGGTAAGGCTCAGAAAGCAAAGTCCCAGTTGAACTTTGAGCCAAGGCTTTAATTTGTTTCTGAACTGTAGCCCAGCAATAAAAATGATACAGTGCTAGGTGTCATGTTTGATTTTAGTTCTGGGTTTTTAATGGAATCTTAGAAATTAAGGAAGATAGGACTTGCTTCATGTATACCAGAAGCTGGAGATGTAGTAAATTATTACAGAAATATAATTGCTTTAATTTTTCTTTCAGATAGATATCACTATAAATAAATTACATAATATTTAATAAAGGTTTAAACAAATATTTAGCCATTACTAACAAATATTTGCTAAAAGGATTATCATTATTGCTAAATCTGCTAAACAATCCAGCTAACTAAATAGATAAATTTTCAGAATATTTATACATGTCAAGCTGAGTATATAATATATGCAGTATAGTACATTAATTTTCTGAAGTGTCTCCATAGGTCAATGGAATAATAAACCCCAGCCGTTCATTATAAAGATGAAATGCTGATGCGATTTTCTTGTTACTCTAAACCATATGACGTCTACCCTGAAAATACTGAATGATTTATACTTAAAAGATAAACACATAGATTATGCTTCCTAGTGTTGATGAATGTGGAACAACAATAAGGCAACGGTCAGAAAACCATATTTTTTCTCTTTGTGTTATTTTACACACATGAAAATAAACCATAGAGCTTAAAGAGAAATTGAGACAGCTTTTGAGCATTTATATCTCTGCCTCTTTTTTCTGCTCCAGCGTATTTGGTTTTCATGAGCTATTCTGAGAGCCTTTTGCTGCAGAGTGCCTTTTGTGCTCTTGATCTAGTGACATGGAAAGTAGGCGAATACAAAGGCTCTGATGAGGGGGAGAAGAAATGCCATTCACTTGAGATAATATAAAATTTCTTCCTCTAGCAAATTACAGAGCTAATGATTTTGACATTAATTCCTAAGCTAAAGAAACTCTTTAAAATTGATGTAAAAAAGTTCTTGTCATCATTTATTATAAACCCAAATGTTCTAACTCTAGTAGATAGAATTATTTAACTGTATAAAGAGACAAATACTTGCTTAAACTACTTCTATCATATTCCTCCACAAACACTAGAATGAACAAAGTAATTAAGCCCAATATTAGCCCATCTCACTATCATGGAAATTAAGTAGATTTCTAATTCACTTCATGTAATTTTAAGTATATTATATTGTTTTGACATGTATTATTATAGCAATTACCAGCTTATAAACACTCCCTCCACAGATACATCTTGAACACCTACTGTGTACCAAACATACCGCTAGCCTCAGCAATGTATGGCTTACCTCTAAGATAGTACTTTTCACACATTACAAAAATGATTCATGCTCTTACATCTGGTTTTTCAGCTAGACTTATATTCCCTGAAAGCAAAATCACTGTCAGCAGAGTCCTGGTGAGTAAAAATGAAGATACTTGAACAAAATTTTGAAAACCACTAATGGTAATTATAATGTTAATAATAATTACAGTACTAAGAAGGAAGAGGAAAAGAAAGGGGAGAAACATAGGGATTGCTAATTGCCAGTGTTCTGTGTTTATTTTTCTATTTAATTCTTTTTTATTGTTGTTCAAGTACAGTTGTCTCCATTTTCCCCACACCACTCCTCACCCCAAACCCACCCATTCCCACCTGCTATCATTGATCCTACCCCGCTTTGGCTTTACCCATGGGTCCTTTATACATGTTCCTTGATGACCCTTGCCCCTAATCCCCTGTTATCCTCTCTCACCTCCCCTCTGGTTACTTTCAGTTTGTTCTTTATTTCAACGTCTCTGGTCATATTTTGCTTGCTTGTTTGTTTTGCTGATTAGGTTCTACTTATAGGTGAGATCCTATGGTTCTTATCATAACTCTATGAGATAGGTAACAATACAGACCCCATTTCACATATAGTATATCAAGATGCAAAGGTGTGCTAGTGTTGAGGTGCTAATTTGATCAAAGTCATCAGAGAAATAAAAGTGCGTGCAGAGGGATGGAGGAGAGAGAGGGGGGTCTGTGGCCCACCCATTATGAGGTATTTGGATAAGAATATCGAGACCTTGGAAGCCAGGGGTTTGGGTTATAGACATTTAGGAGTATTTGATTCACTTAGTAGTCAAATGCTTGAACATGTATGAAGAGGACAATGAAGAACAATAAGATGGGGTGAGTGGAATACTTAAAGGATGTAAAGGAGAAATTATCATGAAAACAGCCAAGACCAGAAATGGTGTCAAGAAAAAGGACTGAAATGTTAAATTCTGCAGGAGAGATGAAGTAGGATGAGAGGAGAAATACACAATCTTTTGAAAATTCGGGCTATTTTATAAAGTCAGAGATGGGTCAAAGCCAAAGCCCAGAGCTATGGAAAGAAACAATGGAGACACAAATAGAAAATTCTTTTTTTAAAGAAATTTGATTCTAAAGAAAAAAGTATAGAAGTAAGGTCAATGTAAGACAAAGGAAAGGTGTTGTATTATTTTTAAGATCATAGGTATATAAATATATTTATAATGAGGGTAACAGTAACTTCCAGTAACGAAGGAAAGATTTGAAGTGGAGAAATGAGGTGACTCGTGCAGAAGGCTGGGCATCAGAGGGTGCAGAGTGAAGGCAGAGAAATTAGGAATAGCTGCAATCCCTGCAAAGAGTCTCTGAATTAAATGTGAATAAGTTATTTCATTAGCTACATAATTAAACAAACAAAAATACTGGAAAAGAATATTTACACTTCATGTTACAAACAGCCAACCCCCCAATATATATGGGGCTTCTTGAACTCCATAAAAACTTGACCAACAATCAATAAAAATAGGCATATGATATGAGTAGACAGTTCACAGGAAAAAAAATATAACTGGCTCTTAAACCAACATATAAGAAGATACTTAATCTCACAACAAGAGATATACAAATGAGAAGTATACAGAGATACTGTTTTTTTTCATCAGATTGGAAAAAAATGCAAAAGTTTGACAACTTTGAGCTTCTATGTTACTGTCACAACCTTAAGGAAGGAAATTTTGTAATAATACAAATGACAAATTTATTTATCCTTTAACCTTCTGGGAGTTTATCGTATCCTGAACACAAGAAGGGCTTGGTTGGCAAGATTCTATTTTTTTTCAGATTCCAATCTTCTTGGACTCAAAATCTTGTATTATTTAAAATGCTTCTTGTTTTCTAATGAGAAGATATTTATATCACTCATACAAAATAACACCCATACAAGGTTATTTGTTGCAGAATTTTTATAATGGCAAAAAATTAGAATTATCACAAGTGCCCATCAATATTGGACTGATTAAGTAGTATATATATATATATATATATATATACACACACACACATACACATATATGTATATACACACACATATCTACATGGTGGTGCAGAGTAAGTTTACAGTTGTTTATATGGAAAATAATATAATAACTAATAAATAATAATATAAGAATAACCTGTGTTACATGAACTCACAACTGTAAACCTTTTTGCGCTACCCTGTATATTCTTTGTAGTGATATATTATCACAGCATATGATATAGAGTACATGAGGGTAGATTGTTAAATTCTTAAAACCTTATGCAGAACAATATAGTACCTTTCATTTGTGAAAGGAAAGGTATAAAGTGAAAATGTTTATTTGTATATGTTTGTATTTAAATGAAGAAACACAAGTAAGTACCTACCAAAAGGGATAAGAAAGGGAAAGGATTAATGAGAATAAATGAAAGATCAAGACTTCCTTGTGTATATCCTCTTATATAATTTTGATTTTAAATAATAGAACCATGTGAGCTATTTAAAAAATAATACCACTAAAAGAAAAATAAAACAAAATCTATTTTTGCACTCAACTTTTTTCATGATCAAATCAAGTGAATGCTACCCAAAAGCTATTCTCAGCCACAATGCCCTGAAACATTTTGTCTCCATCAGATACAAATTATTCTGTATAATAAAATATCAAAACTTAGAAATGGTATTTAAAGATAAACAATAGTAGAGCCAATGTTCATGAGCTTAATATTCAGTGTGCTTCCTGACTAGGAGAGAATGACAAGAAATTAACCGCCTGTTAGGAATTTGGAGGGGCCACACTTTTGGGCCTCTGCTAGCTACAAGGCAGCCTATAAACTTTGAAAATGTGACTCAAGTGCAAATATAATCATCCCATTCATTGCAGAGGAGCAAGATGTTTAGCAAATGCTTCTCTAAGTTTCAAAATGTAAAAAGATGTTCAATTTAAAAGTCTTAAATTGTTTATGTCACACATTTACAATGTGAGAGAAAATTCCTAGGAATTTCTACCATCAAAAGAAGTACAAGGGTTCACCAGCACATTACCCTGAACCCAAGAAGAACCTCATCTGCCCAGATACCTTTTGCTCAGGTTCTGGACTTCTTGGACCCAAAAGTCAAAGTCCTTGGAAATACATTTTGATTTTTAGGAAGAAAAAAGATATTTACTTTTGAAACCATAAAGATCTACAGACCAAATAATTATGTTAGTCTCATGTCCAAATAAATTGAGGGAGAGAGAAAAATAAAATTTTCATAGGAGTTATTTGTACATCGATCCCAAAGAATAAGTACCCTCAACTCTGCTGCATACAGCTCTCACCTAGTGAAATTTCTGCAGCCCAAATGTCCTCTTAAAAGTGCTAAATAAATAAACAAACCCAACCTCAGTATGTCTGGTGGCTTGAATTCCAGGTAGTAGTCTTAATTTAGAGTTACAAATTAGTTTGTTATGTATATCAAAACCTGAAAGAAATTGTACAGTAAATAAATGAGAATTTACTCCCCCCCGTGGAAGAAAACATCTATAGCCCCACTTCTGATACAGATTCTTAATCTGTAAAATCAAGAATTTGGAACTAGGTTAAGCCTGCAGCTCTTACTAGCATAAACATTCTATGACTCTTCTTCCTCTTGGTTGGGTTAGGAAACACAGCTACCCTGTCAGGTAGTTTTTCCTCATAAGAGCATCATCCCAACCATGCTATTCACTGCAATAAGCAAGGAAGTTTAAGGTTTAAACTGTACTTTCTGACAAAAAAGAATTTTAAGAAGCATAGTCCTGAACACAGGCAAACCCTCCGCAGTTGCAGAGCTCTGAGAAATGAGAATCTTCTTTTTGTTCCAAGTTTTTCTGAAATTCAGACATACTATCATCATTTCATAGCCTCCTTGAGCAATATACAGTTTTATAATGCAGGTTGAAAAATACCATTGTAAGGGGAAAACATCAGAGTAATCCAACAGTGTTCCTTTAAGGTGGTCGGCAACTTTTGCCCTTCTGTAATTGAATATTGAAAAATCTGAAAAAACACAGCTGGAAGGAAATAGGTTTTATCTCTTTATTAACTTTAGATGTTTCTCCCAGGAAATAGAGGGAGATTGTTGGCAAAAAATAATGAAAACACCAGGGCTTGTGCTGCGTGCTGGAAGAATTACTCCCGAGATGGTGAAGGTGGAATGCAGATAAGGACGGTAAAGATGCAGCCTGCTTGCTTTTTCTTTAATTTAAAGAATAACTGTGTTTCTGTTCCATTTTTCCCTATCATAGCTACGAAGTAGCTGTCAACTCAGAGATCTGGAAGCCCCAGTAAAATAATGTAGACTTAATTACCATGGTGCCCTTTAGGTGTTCGTGCTTCCAATGGTTGCACTGTCACTCTGTTACTGGGAGGTACAAAATAATGGGTCCATCTTCAAAAGATGCAGTCATAGCAGGACTAGTATTTTTTATTTTTGGCATCCAGAATACTGGAATAAAGGAAATAGCTAAATATAACTTAAGATGGAAATGTGCATACATTTAGTCATTGCAAGCAGTAATTCACTTGGGGTATTTCCTTCAAGGAGCATTTTTACAGAACCAGATCTTCTTACCTGAAATGGGAACTTCGTAATAGTCATATTGTTAATGGAAAAAAGGAATCTCAAGGGCCATTTCTGTGGTATATACATAATGCAATGAAAGCACTATATTGAATGTTTTATCTATTTTAAGGCACTTTTTAACATGTATCAGATCAGAATACATCTTACATTAGGTGGGGGATCAGTTTATCTGATAGTCTTTCCTTTTTCATTAGTGCATAAAATAACAGTGCATCTTTGGGATCCTGAAGAACAGTAGATTGCTGATGCTTTTGTTACCTCATGTGATAAGAGCCCTTCCTAGGAGAGCATTACTTCTTTCATGGAATGTGCCAAACAGGTAAAGAATTAAACTCAGCCTGTATTTTTCCTAGTGCTAAAGGATGCTAATAGCAAAACACACTTAAGACCACAACACAGTATCCTGTAATAAACTAAATAATGGCTTCCTAAAGATGTCCACATCTGATCCCTAGAATCTGTGACTGTGTTGGTTTATGTGACAAAAGGGATTCTGCAGGTGGGATCACATTAAGGACCTTGAAACAGGGAGATTATCCTGGATTATCTCCGTGGGGCCAGTGTTATCACAAGGGTCCTTATAACAGGAAGGCAGGAGAATTAGAGGTAGAGAAGATTTAAGGATAGAATAAAAGGCTGAGTGATGTACTACACTTTGTAGGCAGAGGAAGGGGCCCTGGGCCAAGGAATGAAGTTGTCCTTTTAGACAATGGAAAAAGGCAAGGGAAGCAAATTTAAAGCTTTCAGAAGGAATGTAGTTCTGATGACACCTTGATTTTCACCTGTAAGACCTATTGCATCAGATTTCTGACTTCCAAAACTATAAGGTAAATAAATTTGTGTTGTTTTAAAACTGTAGATTTATGTAATTTTTTTTTAAAGATTTTATTCATCCATTTTTAGGGAAGAAAGGGAGGGAGGAGAGAGAGAGAGAGAGAGAGAGAGGGAAACATCAATGTGCGGTTGCTGGGGGTTATGGCCTGCAACCCAGGAATGTACTCTGGCTGGGAATCGAACCTGGGACACTTTAGTTCCCAGCCCGCGCTCAATCCACTGAGCTATGCCAGCCAGGGCCTGATTTATGTAATTTTTTATAGCAGTTATAGGAAGCTAATACAATCCTCTCTAAGAAACATCCCCTGAAAAATACAAAATATTTTTTACAATCTTTTTGGTTGGTCTCAAAATAAATGCACATACTGTAATTCTGTCCAATTTTTTATCAACATGCAGACCTCAAAAAAATTGAGTGATGGCTGGATAGTAGGTCAGGTATATGAATAGGTATGTAATGAAGCAAAAATCATAACATGTTAATTATAGAATATAGAAAGTAAGTATTGGTGTTTACTGTATACTTTTTCAAGTTTCCTATATTTTAAAAAATATTTTATAATAAAATATTGGGCAGGGGGAATGATGAATATTTGACAACTTTAAAATAGAGATAATTTATGCTTTCAAAAAATCAGGTTTTAGCCCACTGACTCTCTAGAAGTATAAGATTCTGCATGAGTATTACTGTGTAATTGGGTTAAATTGTAACTTTTGTGTTAGTCCTAATTTTCAGTTACAATGTTTCCTTGTATATGAAATAGAAAACCTGAATGAAAAAATGGTGGTTTTTTTCCTTCATTAAGTATAATTTTTCTACTAAAGAATGATTTTTAAGATGTGAAAATGAATCACATGGAAAATTTAACAATGTGTACTGAAGGAAAATGTGTGTTGACATTCTTATGTTAGCAAAAGAATTTTAAGACAATCTTAATATTTCCCAATCCTAAGAAAAAATGTGAAGAAGAAATTTGCCTTTGATTCTCTTCTACTCTACACCAGCACCCACTCTTCCTCTCACCCTCTCTCCCTACACAGTGGTGGGCTCTATACTGGAGTTGGAAAATGAACATGTAGTTCTTCACACCCAGGCTGTTCTTTACCAAGATGGTTTCATTTTAACAGGCTTTTCTTCAAAATTCTGTGCCTTCAGAACCTATAGTGAATGAATAAATAATGGCAGAGTGTCAAGTCCTACAAAGTGCAACAGATATCTCTGAATGTCTGATAATTGAAGCCAGGCTTGCTTCCGAAATCTGT
The DNA here is from genome assembly GCF_004126475.2 of Phyllostomus discolor. NCBI lineage: Eukaryota > Metazoa > Chordata > Mammalia > Chiroptera > Phyllostomidae > Phyllostomus > Phyllostomus discolor. The sequence goes on from NC_040905.2 coordinate 67,284,930, forward strand.
CCATAAGGTTAGCACTGCAGCCTGTGTGTGGTTAACAGCTCCTGCTCTCTGGTCAGCAAGCAGAATCGCATAGGAAATATAAAGTAGCTGTTGGTTTCCTGATTATTTCTATGTCATTGTATTCCAAGTTATGCTCACTGTCCACAGTACTGCTTCTGAAATTTTATGAAAAGTAAAATACATAATACATATGAGAAATATAAAACTTTATCCCACCTTTAAATTTAGTGACTGATTTTAACTATCACACTTATATCTCAATTGGTTCATTGTATTTAATTTTTGTTCATATTCCTGCTACTTGTTTCATTATATCTATTATCCTCTTAAAATTGCCTATAACCTACAGTAGAGTATCGTCCAAAATTAGCAAATTAAACAAAGGCACAGATCATTAAATAACTTAATTGCTTGTTCACTGGACTTTGATAGTTTACTTTAGATTATCGTATTTTAAAAACTTAGTTATATGGCCCACATGTAAACTCCTCTGCTTGATCTCAACTGGAAACCACACCCTGCTATTATACCCCTTCCTCAACATCCTTAATTATTGATGATAGCATCATTTTCCTTTTTAGGCTTCAAACTGAGCTCTTCCAGAAAAGCCTCACTTATACCTTCACCTCCTTTATTAGTAATATAAAGAATAGAATTCTCTCTCTCTCTCTCTCTGCACTGAATTAGATTTTTCAGCTGGGCCCCAGGTGCTACTTGGAAATTCTTTTCTTTAACTCTAATTGATTCCCTATTGCACTTCCCACAACTGTTTGCAAATGTATCTCAATGTCCCTAACCCACACCTTATTCTCTGTATATAACTTTCCAATCCACCTAAATGACAAAGAAGAACAAAACCCTCTGAAGCAAATTCCTATTCTGGTATTTGCCTATCATTTAAAATTTTCTCAGAAACGTATTCTTTTTAATTCTTTTGTGAACTTAAAACAGGAATGTCATTCCCTTCCAACACTAATTCTTCCACTACATTGGAAGAAGCCCAGCTTCACCTGCAAAACGCACCTTGCACAAACAAGTAGATCCCCTTTACACCCCATAGCCACACCAGAAATAAGGCTGAAATATTTAAACTTGACTTTATGCAATGTGAGGGGATAATAATAGAGAAAATTCTAATGAATTATATGTAATTGGAGGGCCTGATTTTCAATACAGTTGGTTCACCTTCAGTTTATGGCTCACTACAGTGCTCTGCATTCTTAGCTTTCTACACCACCTACCCAAAGAACAAAAGCATACAAGAGCATGTATGTGCATAGGTGTCCTCCTCAAGAAGGGGCCAAGACTGTGGAATCCAGAGAGAGATTAAATTTCTTCTCTTACCTTCTCAGGGACCAACCTCACAGTATTCTTTTCCTTTCTTCTCAGGACTGACACTAGGATGTCCTCTCTACCATAACAATCCCTGTGTGTCCTGGTCATGAGTCACCCCCCGCCCCCCACAAGTTCTATGAATACCCTCCTTATTCTGATTTAAAGTCTTTCCTCCTAGAATATATTTCCTCCACTCCTTCTTCTGTCACTGATGTACCCATTACTTCAGCACATTTTCAACTTTCCTCCACATAACCTCCCTGGGACCTCCCTGTCCTCTAATCCACATAACCTCCCTGGGACCTCCCTGTCCTCTAATTGCATCTGTTTGTACTTCTCCTAATGTAAGGGGATTATTGGTTTATATGATATTGGTTAGTTGTATATTTGGTGGCCCCTCTCATTGGATTGAAGTCTTGAAAGGTAAGAACTCTTTTTCAGCTCTGACTGGTGTGGCTCAGTGGATTGAGTGCCAACCTGTGAGAGAAAGGATTGCCAGTTTGATTCCCAGTCGGGGCACATGCCTGGGTTGTGGGTCAGGACCCCAGAAGGGGGCATGCAAAAGGCAACAACACATTGATGTTTCTTTCCTTCTCTTTCTCTTTCCTTTCCCCTTTCTCTAAAAATAAATTTTAAAAATATTTTTAAAAGAACTCATAATAATACTAACAATTCTCTATAACATTATAATTTACACTTACTTTCTGCTTTAACAAAAATACGGTAGGTTGTAAAGAAAAAAAATATTTTCACAGATCTGGAAGCTGAGAAGTCAAAGATTAAGAAGCCAGCAAATTCAGTGTCTGGTAAAGCCTTGCTTACTATGTTCTTACCTGGAGAAAGGAGCAATGGACCTCTCTGAGGTTTTGTTTTTGTTTTTTTTTTTTTTGGGGGGGGGGGAGCAGTTTACAAGGGCACTAATCCCATTAGTGCCCACACTACCTAATTACTTCCCAAAGGCCCTGCCAGATAACATTACACTGAAGATTAGATTGCAGCACGTGAATTTGGGGAAGACACAAACATTTAGTCCATGGCACACTGAACTCCTTTGTGCCAAATAGTCTGCTAAACACTTTAAATGCATTATTTCATTTAATCTTTACCACAACCTTAAGAAGCAGGTTCTATTATTAGCTCCGAGAAAATAGTGAAACAAAAAGATTCAATGACTTGCCCAGATTTACACATCTAATAAGGATGGAGGCAGGCTGTATGCAGGCATCTAACTCCAGCACTATTGCTCGTGTTCTCTACATGAACCCCACTTATAAGAAGTCCGTAAATGTTGGTTGATACTGGAATTGACTTGGCTCTTCCATTTAAACCAAGATAAGTTTTATCTTTCAATATATTTCAAAAGGAAGGAAAAGTTGTACTTTAAATACAAACTATATAAAAAATCTCACTACAAATCTGAGACTACAACCAATACAATTTGCAGGAAAAAAGCATAGTTTTAAATATTTAGGATATCAGGATATGGGTTATTGATATAAAAAATGTGTAAAAAATAATTAATGAGTAAAAACTTAGAGACCATAAAAGACAATTTACATTTTCATTACATACATACACATTCATCCATAAGTGTTATTGTTAATATGTCTCTAATTAAAAAGAGTATGTTACCACAAGTCACCATTATATTTAATGTTACCAGTAAACAATAGTGCTTTCTATAGTACTTTATTTTTCAAGCTCTTAAATTACTTTAGAACATGTCTATGAAATTAATCATCTCTTGTGTAGCATTCTTGATGTCTCACAATGTTGTCTAATACAAGATAAACTTCAATTTTCTTAAGAAAAGTAAAAAATGATCTATATTTTTGATGGACAATGTGTGAGAAAATTGGGCCCAAGCAGGGACAAGTTGCTGATGAAGCTTTCCATGATCTTTGAACATAAAAATTCCAAAGCAATTGATCTTACTATCTAAATGAAAGCAGTTTCCTTTTCTGAAATAATTAGGGAAGAGAGTAATATCAAGACAATAGCTATCAAGGCCATCCACTTAAAATGAGATTATGAGACTAGAATCTAAAAATATATATAAACAAGAGAAGGAAATTAAAGCATTTTATTGGATGAACAATTATAATTCAATATCAAATATTTTTAAAATATTCCTCATTTCCCAAATTGTTTCCAAAAAATTGTGTTTTTTCCTTTGAATGCATTTTAAAGGAAAACTGGAATTGTGAATACTACCATATTAGCTGCTTCACAGGAAAAAAAAGTGTTCCAATTGTTTTGGTAGACTAAAGAATGAGAGGTATTGCATCCCTAGCTTATTCCAACATCACTCAACTTTTCTGCTGGGCCTTGTAGAGATACAAAAGTGCAATAGAATATACAAATTATAAACACCACTTTTGAATTTATACTCTATTGACTTTTTAAAATAATTTGTTCCTCTTCTTAATATTAGTAGCTCAGCACATCAATTTAAGAGGACTGTGCCCTGGTAGATAGAGAGTTTGGATCGAAACAGGATTTTCTTCATTAGAAACAATGAAATGCAAGATGAGGTATTAGAATGGGGTGGAGGTTGGGTGCACAGTGAAAGCCAGAGTGAAGAATTGTCAGAGAAAATATCATGAAAGATTCTTAATCCTGAAGGAATTTAAGGAATAAGTTCTATTTTTAAAAGAGATCTTTGAAGATTTTCACGCTTTTTGTTGCTAGCAGGGTTTTCTGTTGAAATGATATAATTTCTGTAATTGCTTACCTCTGAAGAGCAAGAGAAAAAAACAACAACATTGGTACACTCTTTCCAAGATGACAAACTAAACAGAATGACAGCCTGAGTTAAGGACAGAGACAAGAGGCAAGCTTTGCACATGCCACGGCCTCAGATATCCTGTCATATGTTCATGTTATATGAGTGGTGTTTATATGCTTAAAATAAAGAAATATCTTTGTGAGGTGATGACATGAAACATGAGGAAGGTGACCAAGTACTTAAAGGAGCAGGATTTAAAAAAAACGATTTCTGAGTTAAAAGTCATTTGTTAGTTACATAAAGAAGGGTGTATCGGTGTAAAAATATTCCAAGACTTCATAAGATAAAGAGTGCCTGTCTTTTCTGAGGAAACAAGGTTGAGGAACCAGGAAACTGAGCATGGACTGATGCTGTTGCTAACTAGTTTCATGAAACAAGCTTACAGCTAAATAGCTATAGAAGATATAGATACAGATATATAGATATGGATGATATAGATATCTGTCCAGAAGGTATCCAGCCATGTACTATGAAAAACATACATTTACTGAAGAAGATACAAGATATAAGAAACATTGTACATAGGACAATGATGCCTCAGTCCCCTTCAAGGTAGGCACCTTTGGGACCTCACATAGTTCTCCCAGTCACCATTGGCTTTCTCATTATATTTTCCTGAATCTCATGGACAGTTAGAAATCTCTTCTCTTTCAAAGGTGATTTTAGTTTGAGGAAAAGCCAGAAATCACAGGGCACCAAATCTGGGCTGTAAGAGGGCTAACTCACCCGGTGATTTGATGTTTCACCAAAACACTCTGCAGGAAACATGATACATGAGCCAGGCACATTGTCCTGATGAAGCTGCCAATCATTAGTTGCCCATAGATGCAGACTTTTGAATAATCTGAACACTTTCTGGCAAGGAATTTTCAAGCTTAATGCAAAATTTAATGCAGATTCATTGCTCCACTCACTCAGTCATTTTGAATATGACAACCAAACAGTACACATGTTCACTCAATACTGTCCACCACCCCCAATGACTGGTATAGTGAAGTCATCATTGTTCCCACATGTGCATTTCAATTCACTCCCCCTTGGCTACCAGGTTACACCAATGCCATGCAAACTGTTATCATTATATTAATAATGGCTGGAGATTTTCCAGACAGACTTTGTATTTATATATTTTATGTATTTATATATTTATACATATACATATATTTCACAGGTTTCATTATCCAATCTTTCACACATGGTACAATTTCTTCAAAATTATGTTTCTTGTTGAGTTTATTATTCAGATTTATGTCAAAGTGGTATTTTAAGCAAAGGATGAAAACCTTTTATTAATATCAAAATATTACCCTTCTCACTGAAATGAAAAACCAAAACAAACAAGCAGGCAATGCATTTCTCATCAAATATTGAAATAGAGATTATCTAGTAAATGCAGTTTTTTCTAGAAGCTTATGGGAAGTGATTTGCATGTATCTCACATAGATCTGGGCTTTCTTTATTCTGTGTGTGTGTGTAAACACTTCCACATATTTTAATAAAAATGTCATACTGCTTTCAATACCCTGCACCTCCAAGCAAGCTGACCAGAGCCCCTCCACCAGACATCACTCAGCAGTCCGTGTCAGGGCCACATATAAAGTGGCGACTTGCCAAATGAAGGGCAGAGGCCCATGACCACATCTTCTGGTTCTCCTCCTCCCCTGACACCTTTGGTGTATTTTTATCATTCAAGTGAAAATTATGAGCTTATTCTTCCAGAAATCCCACAGAGTTTAACTGTGCACCTTTCCAATAGTGTACACCTGCTCACCTACTTTCTTTCATTCAAGAGTCTGCCTCATTGTCCTCTCATGAGCCTGTCACCTTGACAACCTTCTCTGCTCACCCTGTTTCCTCACAGTTATATATAAACTCCCAGCTGCTCAGTAATGTGTAAGACATGAGTGTTTTATGTCTTATGAATTCCAGTGTAGTCAGAATATAAAATTAAGAGAAGATAGGTTAAAGAGGCAGTTCTTATTGGTTTTGGTCTCTGCATCCTTTAATAATCTTAAAAATTATTATTTCCATTGGGACCCCAAAGAGCTCTTATTTATATAAATAATATCTATTGATATTTATTTTATTAAAACTGAGAAATTTAAAAATATTTATTAAACTCATTTTTAAAAAGCATCATAAACTTATTTACATGGATTTATGAAAATGCATTTATGAAAAAAGTTACCCTATATTTTCTACAGTGAAAGACATGTAGAGAGAAGAATGTCATTAGCTACACATTAGCAAATCTCTTTAATGTTTGACTTAATAACCAGAATTAAACATAGAGGCTGGCCTCTCTTATCTTCTTCTACAGTTAATTTCTTATATCATACATCATATAGATTCTGGAAAATTCCACTGTACACTTGTGAGTGAGAGTAATGAAGGCAAATAACTGTTTTTTAATGCTTAACCTCACTGGTGGTAGAGTCTTTTATACTTTGTGTGGTATATGACCCTGAGAGCATTTCAGCATCCCTCAGCCATCCCTGGATTTCATTTAGAGCACCTCTGAAATAAAGGAATTTGAGAAAGAAACCACTGGGAGTACAGCGTATTGTCTCCAAAAGAACAGGATCCTTCTGAAGTAAAAGTAATTTCATGAACTCTTCAATGATCAAATTATATCCAAAATAATATTAAGTCTAAACTAAAAACAAGGTGGAAATGCCATTGCATAAGTACTTAGACAACTATTAAATTAAAATTATGAAGTAAAAATAAACAAAAAATAAAATTCATATTCTTAATGATTTTTGCTGAAATAAAATCATACTTTCTAACATGAACATAATACAGGTTGCTCTAGTAGCAAGGCTCGTCAGCATGTTTGTACTATCATGTGCCATGTGTAAAACCTCTCTCTCTCTCCCCCACTGCAACTCAGGTGCACATTACTGAATAAATCATAATCTTTAGATTAGCATACATTCTCATCATTGATCCATTCATGATCCTCTTTTATTTAGTTAGTTAATCTTCATGCTATAAACACCAGTAAACCCAACATTCAAAATAAAACTTAGGATCTTGACTATAATTTACTCTAACAATACAGCCCTCCTGTTCCCTAGGCTCTTCCCACTGCTGACAGACATCATTTTTTTTTAATTTATTGTATTTTTTTCCATTACCATTTAGTCCCCTTTTACCTTCCTTCCTCCCAATCACTACATTGTTGTCCACATCCATAAGTCCTTTTTCTTTTTGCTCAATCCCTACACCCCATCACCTACCCCCCCTCCCAACCTGTTGTCAGTCTGCTCTCTATCTATGAGTCTGTTTCTATTTTGCTTGTTAGATCACTTTGTTCATTAAATTCAACTTGTCATATAGTATTTGTCTTTCTCTGACTGGCTTACTTCATTTAGCATAATGTTCTCTGAGACCATCCATACTGTGGCAAAGGATAAAACTTCCTTCTTTCTTATGACCAAATAGTATTCCATTGTATAAATGTCCCATAGTTGCTTTATCCACTCAACTACTGATGGACACTTGAGCTGTTTCCACATCTGGTCATCTGTAAATAACACTGGGCCAAAAGGCAGATCCATTTTTATTTTTTTGAAGTATTTCTATAGTGCTTTCCATAGTAGCTGCACCATTCCGCATTGCCACCAACAGTGCAGAAGGGTTCCCCTTTCTCCACATCCTCACCAACAGTCATTATTTGTTGATTTATTGATAGCCATTCTGACAGGTATGAGATGATATCTCATTATAGTTTTAATTTGCATTTCTCTGATAATTAGTGATGTTGAGCATATTTTCATATGTCTATTGGCCATCTCTTTGGAGAAGTGTTATTCAGGTCTTTTGTCCATTTTTTAATTGTTTTTTTGTGTGTGTGTGTGTTGATTTTGGTAAGCTCTTTATAAATTTTGGATATTAACTCCTTAACAGATGCATTGGTAAATATGTTCTCCAATTCTGGAGCTATCTTTTTATTTTGTTGATGTTTTTCTTTGCTGTGCAAAAAACTTTAGTTTGATGTAATCTCACTTGTTTATTTTTTCTTTTGTTTCCCTAGCCTGGGGAGATATAGCCAATAAAATACTGCTACCAGCAATGTCCAATATTTTGCTGCCTGTTTTCTTCTATGATTTTTAAGGTTTTTGGTCTAACATTTAAGTCTTTAATCCATTTTGAATTTGTTTTCATGTGTGGTGTAAGAAGGTGGTCTAGTTTCATTTTTCTGCATGTACCTGTCCAATTTTCCCAACACCATTTATTGAATAAACTATCTTTAGCCCATTGTATGTGCTTGCTTCCTCTGTTAATATTAATTAGCTGTAAGGTGTGGATTTATTTCTGGGCTCTCTGTTCTGTTCCATTGATTTATATGTCTGTTGTTATGCCAGTACCATGCTGTTTTGATAATGTGGACCTACGGTATAGTTTCATATTAGGTAGCATGATCCCTCCAACTTTTTTGTAACCACTGCTCTTAAATTCTGTATTTACCACCCCTTTTCCTTTTTAAACTATAGTTTTACTTAATATGCATATTTTTATATATACCTTAACAGGTTTACATATTTCTAAAAAGTGAATTTTGTATTTTATTGTTAACTTCATAAAAAAGAATATGATATGAAATATTTGGAGAAATTTTCCTTTGATGTTATATCACTAATATCCATTCATATTTTTAATTATTTTATTGTTGTTCAATTACAGTTCTCTGTATTTACCCCCAACCAGCCCCCCCATTTCCATTCATCTTATATTGCTTCATGGTACCGCACTTAATTTAACTACCATATGATATTCTATTGTGTGAATGTGTCAAATAGCACTGCTTTGAATATTCTTATTTACATCTCCTATTGTACATGTGTAAATAAGTCATTTCTTCTATAATTTTCCTCTAATTAAACTGCAGCAAAACTTGTAGTATATCTGACATTACATACCTTTCAGCTGGCTCAAAACTATTTATGTAATAAAAAGAAGATAGCATTATTGATCATTTACTTTATAGCAGACAATTTTCTAAGATCTCAACATGTATCATCTTCTTTAATATGTGTACCAAACTTGTGAAACTGGTACTTCCATTTTCTCATTTTACAGACAAGAACACTGGCAAGCAAAGACTAGAATAAGCTAAAGAGATACTGGCAGGATTCAAACCTAGGTAGTCAGTTTCCAGATCTCGCTCTCTAATTGCAACCACCATTACTTCTTTCTCTTTAGCTCACAAAAATGACTTGTAACAAAGAAAAGCAATGAAATCACATGGAAGTTTTCAATTCATAAGGGAACCATTCAGATAAACCAGATTATTTTTACATTAATTATTTTAATTTAGAATTGAAATAAAAATGAATATTTTAAAATCTGTATTTACTCTTCTGGACATTCTGAAAATATGTCTGTAGACCCTAGTTTGAGCAACAATGCTATCATGCAATAACTGATTGGACCTTCTCCATAATCTAGGACTTAAAATCAAATTATTGTTCAGTAGTAGAAATGCAACTGAAGCTGGCATAAAATGGGATAACTTATTGTTTTACAGATGTGGGAAGGACATAGAGTAGTCAGGAAAAAAAGAAATAGACACAATGACAGGTGGAGACTCCAACACCCCTCTTTCAACAATCACTAGAACAACTAGACAAAATGAAAATAATGTGAGTGGAAAAGAATTAAACAACGTAATTTATCAGCAGGATCTAATCAATATTTATAAAATACTACACACAACAACTCTTTACATTAAAATCAACAGATCATTTTTGCACTACAAATGAATCTTTTACTCAGGAATGATCCAGCATAATCAGGAGTGACCATCTGGGAATTATTGTTCCATTGAATTCTGCAAATCTTTCAAATGATGACACATGTTATTATACAATATAAAAAATTACATTTGTTAATATCTTCATTGATCTTTATGAAAATTCTTTAAGTACTGGCAAATATAAGTTTTTCAAAATTCTAATTTTTGTTTCAAATTTTGGTACTTATCACTGGCAACAAATGGTGTTATTTTTCTTGAAATCACAGGTCCACATTGTTCATTTTCTAGAAACGATCTCCCAAATACCTGTCTAAGTAACCACATTTTTCTCTGATAGTAATTTCTTTCAAGTAAAAACCATATTTCATGGGAAAAAAACAGCTATACCAGCTCACAACTCCAACAATTGCACAAGGGCAATTCCTCATGACAATAGTACTTGAGTTTGCAGAAGAAATACTTCATTTGGTAGAAGTACTTTGTGTTTGGTCACAAAGTGTGAACATTAAAAAAAGGTAGTCAAGTATTAGTGCAATCAAGTTATTTTCACTGCCACATCTGTGACATTCTTAAGTAAAAATGGCATTACAGTTTTTTTTAAATGTGAGTGTATAGCTATGAAAAAGACAATGATTATTGATATAATTTGGTGCCATTGACCTGATTCATATTCAGGCACCAAAGTAGTTTTGACTTCATGGACACTTTGAAAGGGAAAAAAAGACCAAGGGTTTCAGGGACCACATTTTTACCAGCAACTGCTCTGTTAGAACAGACCTTTTGCTTCTTTATTAAACCAGTGTTTCCAGGTTACTAGGATAGTAACTAGTACATAGTGGGTTTTCAATACATAATTCTTGGATAAAGAATGAAATGCATGAATAAGTTAGCCTTGTGGCCTAATTGGTTAAAATTTTTTTACCAGTCTGGAAATGTACAAGGACAAAAATTTATCCACGAATTAGTTAATTCACCTTATTTAATAGTGACTAACCCATGAAAAAATGGTACTAGTTTAAGGTCTACTATATAAAGTCAGATGCAAATAAAGAAATACACATAATATGGATACAAAATGGAGATACTCAGGCTTGCAAATTGGAAAGGAGGAAGTATAACTGTAATTATTTGCAGATGACATGATACTACATAGAAAAAACCCTAAAGATTACACCAAAAACTATTAGAACTGTTACATGAATTCAGTAAAATAGCAGGACACCAAATTAATATTTAGAAATTGATTGCACTTTTATATACACCAATAATAAACTATCAGGAAGAGAATTTTTTAAAAAATCCCCTTTACAATTACATAAAAAATATCTAGAAATAAGTTTAACCAAGGAGTTAAAGACCTGTATTCAGAAAACTATAACACTGAAGGAAAAAATAGAAAATTATACACAAATAAGTGGGAGGATATACCGTTCTTATGGATAGGAAGAATTAACATTGTTAAAATGTTAATATTACCTACAGTAATCTATAGATTCATTGCAATTCCTATCAAAATACCAATGGTAATTTTCAGAGAACTAGAAAAAATAATCCTAAAGTTTATTTTAAAAACACACAAAAAAACAAACAGTGACAATCTTGAGAAAGAAGAACAAAGTTGTAGTATACCACACTATAATACCATGCTATGATAATCAAAACAGCCTAAAAGAAAATTTGTGTATTTAAAAATTACTAACATTTGGAAATTAACATACAATCATATATATATATATATATATATATATATATATATATATGTATGTATATATATATAAACATGCAACTTCACCTAAAACACAGGAAAAGACAGTGTTGTAGTTACACAAATTGTTATCAGAATAAATAGCAAGAATCAACACCTTTTTTGAATGGCCCATCAACCATTCACAGGCAGCAGGAAATGTATAGTCAAGAGTTTGGAGTTAGAAGGAACAAAACCATTTTTGGAATTCCAGCTTCCTTCCTTTCCAGCTCTGTAACTCCCTGGATGAGTTTTTGATTTATCTAGCCCTGAATTTACTCATGTATAAAAAAGGGAGATCATAAAATTAATTTCATTTCAACAAATTTTTGTAAGCTTCCAATAAAGTAATGGATGTAAAATTTGCTTATGAATTTTAAAGAAAATCAACTGGTAGTAATATTAATTACTACTTTCCAATTCAACTGGTTATACCTAAACAATCTTCTTAAGTTATATTAATATCAAAAAGAAGTTCTTAATTGCAAATATTAAACTAATGGAAAATGCCTCTTAATTTTGAGAATAAAGAATATCAGCAATTTAAATAATCATATCTTATTTTCAAACTGATGAGCTCTAAATCATGCATGTTCTAAGGCTAGCCCCCTCCTAAAAAGGGAAAAAAAGAATTTTAAGATCTAAGATATTAGATGAAAAAATTGTTTCCATATACAAACCACTGAAAAAAAATCTATTAGACACTTAATAGCTAGCTACTCTATGTGACCACATTTAGGTAATAATATTTTGCTGTGCCTTTAAAATATTTTTACATGTAAACTAGGTCTATCTGTCATGTAGTCAATTATTTCCCACAGCATGAGACCATTCCCAACATATGCACATGAGAGTAATAACATAGTATATTGTCTGTTTGAAAATAATAGGTATACTAATACATTCTACCACTCTGACAGACCTTTAATGTCCCAGTGTTGAAAAGTCTCTTTAAGACTGAACAAGCAATAGTGTATGAATGCTCCAGTATGCAGTACTGATTCAATTACTTATTGTAGAATAAACGCATTGGTAAATGTTATTTTATTTTCCTTACCAATGGGGGAGGGTGGCTATAGGAATGAATCATTTACTGTCTTAGTCTGAGCACCCCCATGGAGAGGATCCAAGCATAAGGTTTCCTTTGAAGTGAATGAAATCTCCACACTCAGATCAGCTCTGAGGATATAACAAGAAACTGGCCACATAAAAATAGACATTCGCATTTAAATGAGGCTAGGCTTAAAAGAAAATTTGTGTGCTAAAAAAGGACTAAGATGTGAAAACAAAGATACAATCTTTTCAGTAATCCTAAATCAAACCACCTTGAATCAGAAGCAGGTGTTTCTTCAATCTAACACACACACACACACACACACACACACACACACATGCACGCACACACACACACAAATACAGCAATAGAAAATGTTCAAGAAGCTTAAAGATTAGGTCAGTATAGGAGTCTCATATCATATTGAAACATCACAGATGCCAAGTATCTCTACTGTGAATGCACATATAAATCTGGGAATGTTAATGAGTTATACGTGTCTCAAATTCCACACTGTATTTAATACTAGCAAAGCAGCAAACAAAATAAAACAAAACAAAAATAGCCATCATAGAACAATATTCGAGTTAAGAATTCAAGCATAAATCTTGCTGATGTTAGTAAACTCAGCATAGGAAATACAATTTTTGAATGCAAAATGTGTCTGCCATCTATAAAACCAAAATAGAAACCAGAATCAGAGTTATTTCAGTAGTATCCATTATCTGTCAATCAAGAGCTAGTCTTTGAATAACACCACTGTTCAAGACACTGTGCTTAGCTGAGTTTAAGTCACAGTTCATGATTTGGATGTTTATACAGAAAAATAAAGCTAAATTTATAAGGCAATATATGTGAGTACCAAGAATTCTTTGAGAGAAGAAGGTCATAGTAAGCCAAGACGGTTCTTGAACGATGGAGAGAATTTAGCTCTGCGTGGTGAAGTGTTATGTCCTCTACATAGAGAAATGACTAGCAGAGACTTGAAAACTGTCAGGAAGAGTAAGTTTGGAAGATAGCAAGGAAACCAACAGTACTAGAGCAAAGGGTCTTGCCAATGTCTGATGAGAGACAAAGGAGGAACAGAAGGTTAGGATCAGACTGTAGAGGTTTCTCCATACCAGATCTCATAGCAAATCATGAACCCACAACATCACACACTGAAAGGGACAGTGGTGGTGATTCAACTTGCCAGGAAACCCTTGATTCCCTCAAACACTCATAACAAATTGTCATTCAACCTCTGCTTGAGAATGATGCATAACTGGTGGGCATATTTTTCTGAAAGCAAGCTCCTTAACTGTCTTAAAGACCTGTTTTTTTCTCCTCACATACATAATAATTCATATAATATGAACTTCCAAGATATTTTTTAATAAATGACTGAATAACATACTCTTATTGCTGGAAGATTTCAGAGAATGCAAATGGAAGGAACCAGGGAAGTTATCATAGAAAAGGAAGACATCAATAGGCTGAAGAATGGGTAGCCCTTAGGAAGCAGAGAGGAAAGAGATGGATTCTGGGCAGGAAAGTTTTAGGAACAAAGCTCAAAGGCAAAAAGAACATGCATTCGGTGGAGCAAGACTCCACCGAAAAGTAGCATTTCAGGAAGACCAGATTAATGGTAGTGGACAGAATAGATTAATTTAGAGAAAAACTGGAGGCAACACCACCTAGGAGTCTTTTTAATTAAAAAAATTAATAAGGATGAAACTACTGCAACCATCTTGGAAAACAATGGCATCACTTCATAAAGCTCCAACAGGCACACATTCCATGGCCCAGCAATTCCACTCCTTCATATAGTCCCTAAAGAAACTTTTCACGTAGCATGGGAAAACATGTGTATGAATGGTTGCTCAGTATTATTTGTACCAGTAAATCCTGGAAACCTCTCAAATATTCATTGAGAATATGATACATTGTAGCATATTCATATAAAGCAGTGAAAATTAGTGAACTACAGCCACATCAACAGGTAAGAACCACTAAAACATAATGTTGATTAGGAAAAAAATCCTCACAAAAGAATTTTGTATATTACCTTATTATGTATATAGACATGCACATTTAAATATATATTTTATGTATATACATATATAAATCTTCTTGCGAATTGTTTTGACAGGATGTTATTTACCTCCAGGGAAAGGAGGAGTGTATGGCTGAGGAAGGATACATAGCGCCTTTCTGAAATCCTAGCAATATTGTATTTCTTCTTTATTTATATTTTATTTATTTGTTTGTTTCTGTTTAGAGAGAGAGGAAGGGAGAGAGAAACAGAAGGAGAGAGACATCAATGTGAAAAAGAAACACTGATGGCTGCCCTTCATAAGTGCCTCTACTGGGGACCTAACCTGCAACCCAGGCATGTGCCCCAACCCAGAATCAAACTGGCGACCTCAGTCCTGCAGGATGATGCCCCAACCAACTGAGCCACACCAGTCAGGGCAATTTTATGTATCTTGAAATGAGTGTGTATGTATGAGATTAACTTGTTAAGAATATTTAACTGTATCAGCACATTTTCTACAGCCTTTGGTAGTTGTGATATATTTCACAAATTGAAAACTTGAACACAAATAGTAAGGACTTGACCTAGGATGATCATAGTGGCCATGTAAGAAAATATATGTGTGGTGAGATTCATGATTCATTTGGATAAGATTACAACAAGAGTTAATCTTGTACTAGCAATACTAGGGCAGAGGATAAGCTGTGCAAATCAATAGTGCTCTAAAACTATTACTTGGATTTGGAGTGCAAGAGTAATAATTCTAAAAGACTATTGTCAAAAGGTTTTTTTAAAAAGGGTGGCTTGATCGATGGTATAGGAGGCATGAACTGTGAGACATGCTAGAATGTTTTTATCTACTCAGAAGTATAATGCATTAAGGCTCCTAAATATCAGCTGCAACAGGTTGACCTTCCATTCCACTCCTCTTCTGTTGATTCCCTAATTATAAAATTCATCTTTCACCTTTCCAAAAATATGTATGAAAAGTGGAGACTATGATGTCTCCCTGTGATATTGTAATCTATAATAAGAAATGTATATGTGGTTATTCAGATTGCCGAAATGTATTTCTCATATATATTTGGTCTTTATCCACAGTTCCAAGTTCACAGCTCCCAAAACTCTTGGAATTTACTGAGCAATAAGAACAATGAGAGAATTATTTGCTATACTATTTGGTCTCTGGCTCTCATTTCCTGAAAACAAATGCTTTGGAACCACAAAGGTGAAATGGGTGTCTTGTTATTCACAGCAGGCTCCTTTGTACCACAATAGGGTGTCTGTTATCAAAGATGACTTTCAGAAAATACCTAAGGAAGGGGCTGGTTGTCAGGGGAAACAACCAGGGGATAGAGGTTGGGACTTTTTGTCCCACTCTTTAATTTCCAGGGAATGGACGGGGCTAAGAGTTGAATCAATCACCAATGGTCAATGAGTTCATCGATCCTGCCTATGTAATGAAGCCTCCATAAAATCCCAAAAGGAAGGGGCTCAAACGGCTTCCAGGTTGGGAAACCTGAAAGCCTCCATGCTCGACCTTGCAGGGCCCCAAGCTCTATGAGGACAGAAGCTCCTTTATTGGGGACCTCATTCTATATATCTCTTTTTCTAAAGATATTTTATTATGTTTTTACTTATTCAATATATTTTTACTCTCATTATTTTACTTTTTTTCTATTACAGTTGCCATTTAATATTATATTAGTTTCAGATGTACAGTATAATGATTAGATGTTTATTACAAAGTGATTCTCTCAATTAGTCTAATACCCACCTGGCACCATACAGAGTTATTACAGTATTATTGACTTTATTCTCTCTGCTGTACTTTACATCCCATAACTATTTCATAACTGCCAATTTGTACTTAATTCCTTCACCTTTTTCATCCAGCTTCCCAACCTCCCTCCCATCTGTTAACCATCACTTTGTTCTCTGTATCTATGGGTCTCTAACAAAATAAACAAGCAAGCCCTATGTATGTCTTCATCTTTTTTATTTGTATGCTTTGTAATAAATCAGTAATCTAGTGAGCAAATGGCTTTTCTGAGTTCTGTGGGCTGGTCTAACAAGTTAATTAAACCCAAGGAAGGGGTCATGGGAACCTCTAGTTTAAACCCAGTCAGTCAGAAATAGTTGTAGCCACCTGAACTTGTAACTGGCATCTTGAGTTGGAGGGGTTTGTTGAAACTTCCAATTTGTAGCCAGTTGGTGAGAAGCATAGGTAACAACCTGGACTTGCAATTGGCATCTATTTAGGACCCAGCACTTTGCTAGTGGTATCTGATACTGTCTTTGGGTAGACAGTAACAGAACTGAGTTGAATTTAGTTGAATATTCAGAGACCTTGCTGGTGAATCGCTTGTTGGCCTGGGGAAGATTTTACACACACACACACACACACACACACACACACACACTGGAATTGGGATCCAGGAACATAAAGTAGTAAAGTATTTCCTCTCTCCCTTCTTCCATTTTCATCTTCCTTTCTTCTTTAATATATATTCAAACTGGATTGATAGGAAGGGCTGCCGTTTATCATGTTCCACTTTCCAGGCAATTCAGAGATTATTACGTGTTCCACAGATCAGTGCTGCCTGGGGTTTCCCCCTGCCTCACCCTCAGCTCTGCTGCTGGGGCTGCTCTGCAGGCCACAGTATCACTCCCCCACTGCTGCAGATGTTACAGGTGTCTCTCTCAGCTCTTCGCAAAGCATTGGCCTTTCCCTTATGCCCAAAACTCAGCAAAGTCAGTATATGAGGCCAAGAAAATGGATACAATGCAGACAGGGAAATTTAAACTTATATTCATTATTGCTGTTCACAGAGTCTGTTACTCGTATCACTACACAACAATCTTCTTACTGATCATCTCTCTCTGATTGTTCTGCCCCTGGGACCAATGTGACTGTCACTGACCAGAGTACACTTTGACCAATCCCTCCATACCTGCTTCAGGTAGGTATTCAGGCATTCAATGTCTCACGTGTCTTTTCCTGAGGAGGTTCAGGCCTTTGTTTCTGGAGAGTAAAAATGCCCACTGGTGCATTCATCTAGCACAACACCCTCTCACAAAGGGTCACAGCACAGTGCTTGGCTGCTCAAGCATGAAGAAAATGCTGGCATTTTAAAATAGTGTTTTTCCTGTCACTATCAATATTTCAGAAACATCAAGGTCTAATCTCAAAGCACTTCCTTGCATTAATTTTTGCATTTTTAATAGAATAATCTCACGTCATTTTTCCAGGAAATTTTCGATCCTCTAGACCAACCTCTCACTGTGTATTGGGAAACCTAAGACCTAGAGAGAAGTTATATGCATGTCACACAACTCAGTAACAAAAAATGTGTGATAATAAGAATCAAGTATTCTCACTTCCTGTATGGTACTTTGAAAAGATGTTTTTCTACTCATGAAAAACAAAAACTTTCAATATCCTTATGTGGATTTCTTTTGTTGCTAAATACTGGAAAATCTATGTCATTCTTTATACATCTGGGGATTTCTCTTGTTGAAACCAAATGTCCAATACCATCCCACTAAGAACCTAAAATAGAGACTGAAATCTACAGCTGCAAAATGAAAAGAAAATACAAATATGATGAGAAAGAAAACTATCTGTGAGGAAATATACTTCATTTTCTGTTTTCAAGTCACTGAAAAGAAACAGAATGCTGTAACAAAGGATGCAGATTATGCCTTTTGAAAATAACATCAATCATTTTTTCAACAGTAATGTATTACATGCTTATTTTGGAAAATCCAAAAGGAATATGTTCCAAGACTTCCAGTGGATGCCTGAAACCACAGATAGGACTGAACCCTAGACATACTATGTTTTTTCTTATATATACAAACCTACAATAAAGTTTAGTTAATAAATTAGTCATAGTAAGAGATCAACAACAATAACTAATAATGAAATAAAACAACTGTAGCATATACTATCATATACTGTGATAAACTTTATGTGAATGTGGTCTCTCTCTCCCTCAAAATATCTTATGGAGCCCTGACTGGTGTAGCTCAATGGATTGAGCACGGGCTGTGAACCAAAGTGTCGCAGGTTCAATTCCCAGTCAGGGTACATGCCTGGGTTGCAGGCCATGACCCCCAGCAACTCCACATTGATGCTTCCTCTGTCTTTCTCCCCCCCTTCCCTCTCTAAAAATAAATAAAATTTAAAAAATCTTTAAAAAATATCTTATGGTACTTATCACACATTTTTTGTTGGCTTCTTCTTTTTGTGAACCATTGATGACGCCATTCCATAAACACAAAGGCTGTCACCAGTGCTTTCTGATTATGTTGCCAGAACATGAGCAGATTAGTTTTGGAGTTTTTTGTGAGAGCCTCTTGGTACTTTGCTCTGTGCACGCCCTTGGCTTTAGCAAATGTCTTGTAGTGTTGCCACACAGTTCCAGAGTTAATCTATCCTTCTATGTTTTATGCCCCATTGCCTCCTTTGCATTTTATGCATGTAGGTTCCATTGGGCATCTCATCCCAGAAGATCCCAGTTTTGTGGCCATTGAAGACTCACTTAGATTGTACCTTTCTTCTTAATCAACTTCTTCTGCCCTGTTTGGAATGTAACAGTAGCTTCTTCATCAGCAGATGCAGCTACTCTAGTAATTACTATGTTGTTCAGTTCGAAACTTTTCCTGAGTCTGTGTAACCATCCATTACCCACAGTGAATGGGTTGGTGTCACTCATTTTGGGACCCCTTGTTGAAGTCTTCGTATCATCTCAATGCTTTCTAGAGCAAAACATTGTTCAGTGAGAAAATGTTTTCTGTTCATGTTTTCCACCCACAAATATAACATCTCCATCTTAACTAAGCCCTTATCACACAGTGTGAAAGTAACTTTTGAAGTATGAGGTGTGACAGTAACACTAGTAAATACAAAAAAACTATGTATTTTTTCATAATTTCACAAACAGAAAATTCATTTTTCCCATAGATCTTAGCAACCTCAGCATACATTTTTTCCTCTCCTTATTAAGTGGAGAACTTTCAGCTTTTCACTTTAAAAGAAGCATTTTACAGCTTTGCTTTGGCACATCTGAATTGCCAGAATCACTATTCTTGTATTTGGGGGCCAATATTAAGTAAAGAAAGGGCTGCTTGAACCGAAGCACAGTGATACCTACACTGGGTCTGATCATGAAGATGCCTGCTAGATGACTAACAGTCCAAAAGCGTATAGAGCCTGGATGTGCTGGATTTCCACCCCGGGCAGAACAGCACCAGACATTTCGAGACTTTATCGTGCTACTCAGAACAGTATGCAAACGAAAACCTATGAATTTTTATTCCTGAAATTTTCCAAAGGTAACTGAGATCATAGATAATAGGAGGGACTACTGTATAATTTATCTTTTTAAAAATTCAATAAAATTGGGATCATACACTCAAATATTTTCAAAGGCTGTATCCATCCTTCCAACATCATTTACATGTACTAATATGTCTGTACATTTTTCTCTTAAAAATGTGAAATTCCCACAGTTTATTAGGAAATTAGCCCATTTGGCAAGAAGTTAACTGAATTTCTTATTTAAAAAATTAAAGCTTGTGAAGCAGGGTGGGAGACATTGTGTTCCACATTCAGTGGCTATGCCAGCTTTCATCACTGCCATACCAACTTCTCACACTGCTAGTAACCCTTCAATAAGGCATCAGGAAACTGTATTTGCTTAGGCTTTACTTGACCTTGTAATCTCTACTGTTCTGTCAAATACTGTTAAGCCTATTCAGCTTCTCCAATATGTCCATTTCCTGTCCTTCGATTTCCTTCTGATATCCTCCTGTTTCACCTCACTATCTCATCATACTAAATTTTGCATGGGGGAAGTAATCATGATATTATATTAAAAACCTATCAGGTATTCTTTTTGGGGTTAGATTATTTTCATTCCACCAGCATATTCAAAGTATTAACTACTTATGTGAAACTGCCAGCAACATTTAAAACTCCTTTTTCAGAATCAAATGTTTAGTTCTTCATTAACACTGAATCTACCTAAAACTGATCATCCTGGTTGTCCTTGTAATTGTTTTGTTTCTAGCTCTTGGATTTTATAGAATGAATTAATTATAGCATACATCTGTTTTTTTAAACAACTAAATTGCATAATGGTTTAATAGCTCAAGAGTAATACTTTGGGATTTTAAGACTTATAAGATTCAATATTCCCCAAGTCTGGTTTTTTTTTTTTTTGCAATGATCTATGGCTTTGATTTCAGTAACAAATCCACCAAAATGAAGGCAGGTCATGGACTTTCATTGTGAGCCAGCTTTGCTATCTTAGCCAGGAAGCTAGGTAGAGAAAACATAATTTGGTATGGAAAATGTACCTTATTAAACCAAATTAACAACTTTCTTGATTTGAAAAAAAGTAAAAAACTGTACCACTTAGGTATATCAGTTCACATGAAATAGTGTATTTAAAAAGAATTTTTTAAAGCTAGGTATTTATACTCTAACAAAGGCTGCCCTGCTTGCACACAAAAACACTTAAGGAGTTCAGTGAACACCTATCCCCAGGCCCCACACCCAGAGAGTCTTTCTATTTGGTCCAAGGCAGGGTTGAGGCATCAGGATTGTTAAATCTCCTCAGATTATTCAAATCCTGCAGCCAGGGTTGAGAATCACTGTGTCTAGCCACTAGGACTGAAGTGTATTTTTCTCATCTGAGTAAAGGGATTGTGTGAAATTAGAAGAACCAATTCCTGGGTAATGTGGGATAGATGAATCATAATTAGGCCCTCATAGTGTCAACCACAGTCTGGGCAGGGAACACCTGTGGAGCCAAGAATTAAAAATGAATGACGCCCTTTGCACCGTTATGATAATGCATTCTACTCTCTGGGCAGCTATTAAAATATTCCTCTCAAGAATTTTTTCAAGCCTATTTTAAAGTGTCACAAGAGAAAGTAAGATGAGGTTTTCAAGAAGTCTCTGTGAACTTAATCCGGCAGAGCTTTCTGGAAAATATTTTGGTATTTTATTTATGTGTGCATCACGCTGTGAAAGAGAGGAGAAGGGGAGCTTGCTTGAGAAAAGAAAGAGGGAAAGAGTTTTTTCACATTTGCATTACATCAAGGAAGTTTGACTTGGCCTACCTCTTATTGTGCTTTCCAGTTCTTGAGGTCTATTTGATACATACATTCCCTAAGAGTCTAGCCTCATTTAAATGATAATTTGTGCCTTTAGAATGCCATTTCTCATCTTGTTCTTCTGCATACCTGTGGAGCTGATTAGAGTGTGGCGATCCATTTGTTTTCAAAGGAAATTTCATGTTCACATTCTCTCTACAGGGGTTAGTAGAGGAAGACAAGAAAATAGTCTCATAGTGTTTCTGCCAGTTGCTGGGGAAAAAATTTCCCTCCCATATATATATCATGGCAGGTAATTGAATTAGTACTACAGGAGGAAAGAGTTTGCTGTTTCATAGTCCTATAGTTATTTCTTAACACCATGAAATTAAAGATATGCCAGCATGGAGCTGAGTATTTCTGATTACTTTCTAATAAGCAATGTAGTATATTATTTTCTTTATGTGCTTTTATAGCACATGCTGTGCAACATAATTGGCTTCATGACAGATGTCTATATTCCAGAGGAAAATTTATTTGTGAAAGAACAAACAGATATTAGAACAAATATATAAGGGGCTATTCATTATGTGGCCCACAAGGTGCTTTTTGATGAATCATAAATTGAAATTAATATTTTCTCATTCTGAATATGCATAAGCGAATTTGTGTGTTTGATATAACCAATTTGAAATGTATTCAAGTATTTGAATGTAATCTGTTCTCAATCAACGTTGGGTGCTCTCAGATCTCATTTGAAAGCTGAAGAATGAGGAAAGGTGCACTTTTATTTCTTTTCAGAGAAGCTTGTAAGCCTGCACATTCTGCAAGTTAGCCAGGATAAGCTATGTCCACTGGACCCCTTTTCACAAGTTAGCCAGGATAAGCTATGTCCACTGGACCCCTTTTCACAAGAAAATTTCTACTAAAAAGGTCAAAAAATAATATAGGAAAGATTCTTCTTGGGTCTTCCTTTACTTCTGCTCAAAATGTCACTCTTTTCCAAGACAAGCACCGGTAAGCAACAGTATCTGAAGTCCCTAAAACTTCTGTGTGAGGTGGCTTGGCTTGGCTTGGCTTGGGGAACTGGCAATATTAGCCAACAAGGCTGCTGAAAGGCAAACTGAAAAAGGGGGAAGATATGCAGAAATGTCCATCTTCATCTACTTTGTAACACTGCCTGGGGCCAATTCTGCTGCCTGTAAGTAAATTCTCCCATTCTTTTTTGGCTATAAAAATTTTTCCCAGGGGGAAAAAAAAACCAAGACCCTTTATCACCGTCATCTGACTGATCAGTGTTTGCAATATGATTGCACCATTAACATAAATTTAAAATGACTAATAGATACAGAGAGATTGCCATATCCTAAAGAATTTAAGTTTAATAAGGTTCTGTTTCAGAGATGATTTTTCTTTTAATGAGAAGAAAAGGAGACACTTTTTATTCAGGCAGGTCTCTTCCAGCCTCTTGAATTTGTGGTAGCTTAGCCTTTTGTGCACTAGAGGAAATAAGGGAACAAAAGGAGATTTTATAATTAAATTGAAGGTAGCCTTTACAAAACTAAAACTGGGGCACTGAGAACTGGTTTTGTAATGCCAGTTCTAAAGTACGGAGCCAACCTCAAGTGAAGTGGAGCCTTGAGGCCAGGAGAAAGGACCCTTCTCCTCACCCAGGAAGTGGGGGTGGTTGGCTCCATTCCATAAGTACATGCTAAGCTTGTGTGCTCAGTGGCTGGGCTACACACAGCCTGGAACACCCTGAGGCTGTAAAGTCTGACTTCAGCTGGGTGGTGGCTTTCTCAAACACACTTCTCTCAGTCAGCGCAGATGAAACTGTGGCTGTGCCCATCAGGACCCTGAAGGTGTGAGAGAAGGTTGCCCTCAGGTAACATTGAAAGCTTTGTCCCAGCCATTCGCCCACATTTTAAGGTAAACATGTAGCCACCCACTGAACAGAAAAATTATCTTGACATAAAAATGCACCAAATAGAGCTTAAAAATAACAACCACCACAGCCTCAATACTCCTGTCCTTCCCCGTCTCCTTGGCCTCTCATTGAAAGTGACTTCTTATTTATAGGAGGGTCCCAAGTGTTTGCTTCAGTTGATAACCCAACTTGGTAGGGAGGGATAAATGACTTAGAAGATGACTAAAGCAGAACAGCTCAGTGACATGTGAAACTGACTCAGCAATGTTTTCTTGGATCTTGTCCCTGACCAACACTTTCCAGGATGAACTTCTCACCACTGGCCAAGAGAGGTGGGGTCGTCAGCTTCTTTTGGAATTTTGGCTGGGAGGTGGGACGAGTGAAAGCATGCTCTAGGTCCTGAGGTTTATCCTTGTGCACTGCTTGCTGGGAATTCTGTTGGGAGGAGGTCCAGATTTTACAGGCTATCCACTGCAAACACGGGTCGTTTCCTTGCAGAGGAATTTTTCTTTCTTAGAGTTCCCTTATGGCCGGAAGGCTTTGCCTTCTGTATTAAGGCCTGGGCCCTTTCAACTCCTTAGGTTCCACTTTCCTTCCTTGCCTTCAGTCCACTGGCTTCTTCTTCAGTGTCCCTCCTTCCAGCCTGCTTTCCACCCCCATTCCCCAACTGAAGACCTCTAGGAGGAAGAGGTGCCCAGGCACTTCTCAGGGCACTCTTGCCAGGACCTGGGATGGGAAAGGTTTGGGGAAGGGAGGATGGGATTTCTGGACAAGAAACGCAGCTTGAGCACACCAGAGTAGAGGCGTAAAAGCAGGGACAAACACCTGCCCTCGAATTGTATTGAACTCGAACTGTGTATCAATTTGTGTGTGGGGTCAGTGACACAGCATTAAGCCACTTGGCTATGAAACCTGCGTAGAAGTCCCCAGACACCTGGTCCCCCGTGTTCTCCTGCTTCGGGGTGAGGCAAGGAAGGGGTTGGCTCCTGGGTTCCCTGTTTGCAGTTTAGGGGCGAAGTGGTCCAGTGTGTGCCCTGGGCTCACTGCGGATTTAAAAAGGTTTCGACAGAAAGGGCTATTGTCGACTAAGGTGGGAATGAAAGCTAGGACAGGGAGGGTCCCTCCAGGCCAGGGGTGCCAGCAGGGAAGCACTGCGAAGACCCGTGCCAAGTAGCCTGAATCCTGCGACCGGTCGGGGGTTGTGTATGGGAATGGAGATTACACCTTTTTCTCAGATCAAAACCCCGGTACCCCGCCTGCCAGTTCTGCACACTCTCTTGGCCGGAGTCCTCAAACCCGGGCAGGAGAATGGGGAAGGGTTCCTTGGTTCTCAACGGGAAGTGTCCTTCCAACCCCGCGCTGGGCAGAGGGAGAATCGGGCATTTTTCTCAGCCGCTCACAGGCCAGCGGGTTTGGCCACCTCGCAGGGCTGCTTTTCGGGACGCGGGACTGGGGCGGAGCAAAGGAAGACAGACTTTCGAGTCCGGCCTTCACCCCCTTCCCCAGGGCTCACAGGCGAGAGTTCCAGCTCTTGGCCACCTCCTGCCCGCACGTTGAGTCCAAACACCCAGGACACGCAGTCCCGGCAGGGACACCCCAGGAAGCTGCAAGCGACTAAGAGGTGGCTCTGCGGGGACCCGGTTCCCAACCCCCTAGGCCACCGTCCGGGGTGGCAGGGGCGGGGCGCCGCGGAGCCGCCCCGGAGGAGGGCCCGGGAGCTGTCCCGGGAGGCGAGGGCCGGCGCGGACGGGTTTGGGCCCCGAGCGCGCGCCGGGAGGGGGGAGCGGTCGCCTCGTGCTCGGCCTGTCCCCGCCCCGGGAGCCGGAGCCTCCCAACTATCTCCGTCCGCCGCGTCCGCCGTTCCAGCCGCGCCCGCCGCTGCGCCGCCGGCCGCCCGCCCGCCGCCCGCGGGCTCGGGCTTCCGTCCCGGGCTGTGCCCGCGGTCGCGCAGGTTGGTGTCGCCGCCACCGCCGCGGCGGGGCGAGCACGGGAAGGGTGGCGTGGGAGTGCGGGAGAGGGTTCAGCAAGTTGGGCAGATGCTGGGCCGGGACGGGGATCCTGCTGCCTCGTCGCCCACTGTTCCCGGCGCCTGAGGCGGTTGTTGGTTTCCTCCCGGGCTGCTGGGGTCGTGGGGAACCCTGCGCCGCGGCCGGGGAGAGTCGGGGACTTAGCCTTCCCCGCACTCCTCCAGCCTCTCTGCGACCCCCTCGCCACCACACCGCCGTGCCCAGTTCGTGAGCGGTGACCGTTCCCCTCTGTCCTTCTCACCTCTGGTCCTTGCCAGCTCTATCCTCCTCCTACCTGCGGTTTCACCAGCCACGGGGTAAGGGGCCGGCGAAGGGGGATCGCAGAGGCGGGATGGAAAGTATCTGCCACTTGGAGTTAAATCGGGATCTCTGCCCTGTTTCAGTCTCCTTGCCATTAATATGCCCTTTTGGCCCCTCTCTGTTCCCTGCTGCAAAATGTGCGCCTACTCTGCCAGTCTCTGCAGATCGTTGTAATCATTCAGTGGGATGACTTAGGTGTATCTTCACTTGATTTTGTTTTGACCACGATTCCTGGTCCCCTCAAGTGGCTTGACGGCCGGTCCTGTGTTCTAATCATCTGAGTTCAGATCCTTCCCTTAGATGGGATTATGTGTCTAGATGATTTGGTCAGTAGATCGGTTTGGATAAAAGATTCGTGTTTCTGGAACTGGTCGTGTTGAAATCGTCTATTCCCCACCTGACCGTATGCACAAAGCTGGACCTTATATCTTTCTGTGGTCACAGGAATGCAAATAGCAGAAGGTTAATATTGGCCTCCTGTCTTTGGAAATGAGCAAGCTGTTTTTGCTTCCTGTGTTTTCCAATCTTTACAATCTCTTACCCATTTTAAGTGCAAGTTTGAATTTGCTTTCACTTTTTAACAACTCAGGAAGCAGACCTGCATTTTAGTAAATTTAAGACATTGAGCTCAAACAACATGTGCCCTATCATTTGTAAATTTTCAGGTTAAAATCACAGGCACAAGCATTGTTAGCACTATTCTGATTATTTCATGAAGAAAGCAAATAAGTGACCTAATAAAACCAGCTTTAGACCTGATATTAAATAGTTAAGTCCTTTCATTAGTGACTTTTTGATTTAATAGACAGTTCATGAGATCCTGTGTTGTGAGTGTATTGTGCTATGTGCGTTTAAAGATGAATCTAGAATGTGTTCTTTGCTCTAAAGAGGCTTCCAATCTAATGTAGAGACTAATATTTTTATTCCACATTTTTATGAAAATTAAATATATTCTAATGACTACATATGGCAAGTAGAATATGTCAGGAATACATTACTGAAGGCCATTTCAGATCATTATTTAGTGAATCTACTTAATAGAGGAAAAAATAGTAAGTTTAGTGACACTAGTGTTTTCTGAAATAAAATTTCAAATGTTTCTACTTCACCAAATGGGAGACATACTTGGAAATAAAATGAATTCTTTGTTTTTAGAATGAAAGCTCAGAAAAACACTCATACATGTATGATGCGATAACAAATGTTAAAAGCTTTAAAATTTTTAATTCTAACTTAATAAGTCAATTTATGGTGCCCATATGCAATTTCTTCTCTGCTTCTTGAGAAATGAAGTTTATAGTGCCTAGAAAGAAATACAGAGATTGAATATAATGTTTTTAATAAGTTTAAACTGAACACTTAATGGTCTTATGGACCCTTGATCGATTCTAGAAATTTGACTTAAAAAAGTTATGAGATTCTTAGTGAGAGTTTTTTGTTTCATTTTGTTCTTAACCATTAAAAATAAAATTTGGCTTGGCACAAGGGACACGCAAGACTTCCACCTGCAAAAGACTGACCAGATTAGGTTGTATTTGGTATGACTCAGTGACATCTCTAATCCTCTCCCTGCTCATGGGAAGAATTCATCCATCTGCTCTGGTGCGTAGAGTTTCTTAATCTTTACGTACCACTGCTGGGCTTTGAGAATTTTGATTCAACTCACACAGTGAGACTAAGCAAGTGGAGGGGCAGCCTGAGGGGTGTGAAGTTAACTTTACACTTGGCCTATTGTTCTGTGTCTTTGTTTTCCTATTTGTGAAGTGAGATTAAAGGTCCTGTCCCTGCCCTGGAAAGTGTGTGGTTTGGTATAATAGTCCAGAATATTGAGCCAGAAAGCTTTTATGTGTAAGAACTTTCTTCACCCCTGTAACTCCTTTAGCCAGTAAAAGCTAATTGTTTAAAGCACATAAAAATAGCTTTTAAAAAGGGCTCTGAATGAAGTTGGTGGTGGTGTCATGTACTCTGAAGTCTCTGGAGAGAAGTTTCAGTTGTCTTTATCTTCTACAAGTTACTGTACTGATTTGAGCATAAGACCTTCATCTTATCCAAGGTTGAACTCCCAGCTGGTTAGTAGCAGGAGGGCAACTGTAATTTCGATTGCCTGATAAGTAGTTCTAAGTTTCTACTTGTTCAGTATGGTCTCTTATTCAGGGCACATTTAAAATCTCACATTTATAAATGTGTATGGCTAAAAATTTTGGCTTCAGGTTCTGATGGGCCTGGACTTGAGTCCTGCCCGGGCATTTACTAGTCATATGGCCTCAGGTAAGTTAAGCCCTCAGTTTTCACATTTCCAAAATGGGAATAATGGAAGTACTTACCTCAAAGGACTGTTGTAATGCTTAAATGAGCTAATTGATGTGAAGTGCTTAGAGCATTGCTAGTTATTCACTGTATATTTACTATTCGAGTATTTTAGTTTTTTGAGGGTGAGGGAATTACATTTTAAAGGTCCAATATATATATATATACACACACACACACACACACACACACACGAACTGACACCCTAAATATTTTGAATTAGCAATACTTCAATTAACTTTTATGTCCTTTAAGTGTTTATTGAGCTCCTACTATGTGTTGCAGGGCCTCTTTCTATGAACTTGCAAACAATGGTGTGCAAGACGGTTGTAGTCAGTCTCTTATGACCTACAAGTCTGGGGAGGGATCAGAAAATTGCAATCTTAAGTGATTTGTGCCATGATGGAGTGAAGCAGAGAACCACAGAAGACAGATGAGATGGGATGGGAGGCCCCGGGGTGGGTAGCTGTCATATAGTGCTTCGCCTGAAGCATAAGCAATAGCTCATGAAGAAGTTGGAGACTGAAGAGTGTTCCAGAACCAGGAGAGCGGAGTGTGGTGCATTGGGATGGAAGTCAGGTAGAAAACATGAAGGAATAAATAAATGAGGGCAGGAGAGAGCCACATGGCATCCCAGAGAGCCCAGGCTTTCTGTAAAGGAGCAGGAGATACTCAGTCCCAGCCAAGTGTTGTCAGGTTGGGATGCAGGCCAGGTGTTGCCAGATGCCATGATTTTTAAGAGGAGCTCAAAATTTATGTTTTATAAATGCGAAATCTCCCAAAATGTGAAATGACTCAAATGCTTTTAAAACGATTATGTGAGCCAAACCAGACACATTTGTAGCTGGAATTCAACTCAGGGCCACCACTTTATGACCTCCTCATTTAAAGAAATGAAAAAGGTTTAGTGTGGCTAAAAGAATGCATTTTAGAAGGAGAGGCAAGGGAAGTGCCCACAGATATGGGCAGAGCTGTATCAGGCAGGGCCTGTGGAACTTGCTAAAGAGGGTTGGCTTGTCCCTAAAAACAGTGGGTGACCTCAAAGACTGAAACAAGAGTGACATTAGATTTGTGTTTACATGGTGCATTCTGGGTACTATATGGAAAATACCTGGGAACCGTAGTGAAAGACTGTAGTGATATCCACTTAGGAAGCTATTGTAATGGCCTGAGCAAGAAATAAATATGGCTAAGAGCTGGGTTTTGGAGCAGGATAGGGAGAGATGGTTAGATTTCAGAGATATATATGGTGCCTCCACTGTTGGAGATAATCCTCCCTTATTCACTCAGGTTTCTGTGAGCAGAGGCACTGACTGCTTTTATTCAAAATTGTCTATTCAAGGACACTTATATAACAGATAGTCTTTGAAAATAGAGGTAGTCTTTTCCTCAGGAACAAGGGCAGAAAGATAGGCTTACTGTCTAGTGTATAAGATGTGGGTACTCTAAGCTTGGGTACTCTAGTGTATAAGGTTGGGTACTCGAACCTTCTGTAATGCAAATCAATGAGTGTATAGGTATCTCCGTCCTTTCTTCACATCATACAATGGGAATTAAGCTTCAAAGAATTGGCACAACTAAGCTAATACTCCTGCTACTGTTTCTGAGAGTAATGTAACCTTTGTCTCTGGCCCCAAAATCTTTTGTCTTCTCCCAGAATCCACAGAACTGTGGCATTCTATTTTTTCACTAGCTGGGAGGGTAAAGGCTGATATCATTTACAATTTTTAAAGCCACTAGCCACAATGTCTAAGTGTAAATTAATTAGAATAAAAAATGTTGATTCCTCAGTCACCCTAGCCACATTGCATGTACGTAACAGCCACATGTGGCTAGTGGCTACTGTAGTGGAAAAGCAGGTATAGAACGTTCCCATCATTGCAGAAACTTCTATCAGGTATTGCTGAACAAAGGTTTAGAATATTTTTGTGTGTTCCTGGGTAAGTACGGGTGGTAGAAGTTATTAATTCTAACACCATAAACATGATGCTTGTATTTGTGTTAGGTTCACAAGAGTTCTTTTGTATAAAGGAAATATTTCAGTTTGGATAATCAGTATAGCATTTAGTTCAGGCCTGTTGGGGGAAAAAAGTAGAAAATTATCTACAGCGTCAGTTTGGAGACTAAGCAGACAAGGGCCATATGGCAACAGAAGTTCTATATGCATGGCTTTCCTCAAAATCACGTGTGACTGTGAGATTCGGATCTGTGCCCAAAGGAGCTTGAACTTCCCAACACTGCCTTCAGCTCATCTGTGAACCAGGCTTAACGTAAAAGGACAAGAGAGACACATTCACCGCGAGGCCCTGGAACAGGCCCAGTCCGGCAGCACCCACACCGGGCCTGCTGCAGCCCAGCTGTGCCGCTTGAGCTCACAGAAAGGAGGGAGGACAAGAACAAGATTTCCAAATGGCTTGTTCAGGGAGTTTAAGAGGACGGCCTCGAGAAAAGCACAATTTTCAATGACACAGCAGAGGTGGGGGACGATGCCAAGGACAATAAAAGCAGCAAATCTGTTTTCCTGTCAGAGGGGAAGCTCATTTTGAGGAGGGCATCTACTACAAGTACTGGGAAGTGAAAGTATACCTTTCTTATCATTACTTCTGTCATTTTTTAGGCGCAACCAAGGCAGCAGCAGCCACAGAGAACACAGTCTTTTTACCTGCATTGAACGTGTAGTTGACTGCTTAGTCACATAATTTTAACATAACAAAGGACAGTAGTAGAGATTTCAAAAAGTGAAGGTGGATATGCTTAGGGAATAATTGTACTACGACCTGCTATTTCCACAGCTGAAAATACCTTATTGAAAACTTCAGATGTTAAGAATTTTATTTAACTATGCTGAAGAAATTTGCTTTAAAATAGTACTTATTTGTATTGCAGTAAAATTTATTTACATGAACATTAATTAGAGGTTTTTAAAAATCTGAATTTTAGAATATTTTTGAAGTTGAATTTATTATTTTTAAGCGCTAACATACATAAGTCAGGCCCGGCAAAGGATATTACCTTTTAGAACTCTTCTGAGAAAAACTTACAGAGATGTGTTAATTTTGAAATAGCATGATAGTTGTTTGCATGTCACTGGAGTGTTTAAAGAAAACTTGTGTAGGTTAAACATATGCTTCTTATTTGTACTCCTAATTGCATCAACAAACCACTATTTACATATATACTTTTTAAAGTTGAGTGAATTTGGGGAGAACCAAGCTCATGTGCTGTTAGGGTTTGGACCAACATAGAGTCCCTTGAATGAATTTCTTAATTAGTGAGGTTTTAATCTGTTTAGTGCTTCAATGCTATTTGGCTAAATATATGTTTTTAAATTTTATTTGTTTATTTTTAGACAGGGGGGAAGGAAGGAAAAAGAGAAGGAAACGTCAATGTGGGGTTGCCTCTCGAGTGCTCCCTACTGGAGACGTGGCCCTCAACCCGGGCATGTGCCCTGACTGGGAATTGAACCGACAATCCTTTGGTTCACAGGTCCACACTCAATCCACTGAACTATACCAGGCAGGGCAAATGTCTTTTTTTTAAATTGTGGATTTTAAAATCTTGTTTCTGTGGGGGTGAAAATGTTTGTTAACCCCCTGCATTGTCTCCCACACCTCCCAAATCTGGTAACGTCAGTTGTTCAGCCTGCTTTCATTTTTCTCTTTCAATTTTGTGTGGCACAGTTCTTTTCTTGTGCCTGCCTCCATTCTCTTCATACAAACAGCATGAAATTGGAAACAATCATTGTCTGTTGTATTTCTGAAGATCCGAATTTTCACCAGTTTCATGCAGTCCTTTCTCAGGCAGGGTGTAGTAAATCATCCTAGGAAAACTGTCTCCGATACAACTGGAATATGCAGTTGGAATTGTTGGTGTGACCTCAGAAACAAACCAAGGAGACTTGCTGTTTATTGCTTGAGTCACCTATGCGTTCAAATGAAAGCAAATGATACTCAGTTGCTTTTCATGCATGTCAATGCTATGTCTTATTTTAAAAGAATCCTGAGATACGGAAATAGAAATAAACTAATAAGGTCTTCCTTCCAGAGAATTTAGAATTATATGGATTTTAATGTTAGGTGATTAAAACAGTAACAACAAGGGCTGCAAATTAGACCTTGTCCTTTAACCCACGATTTCCTGTGGTGCTCAAAATTTTTCAGTGGGTAGATTTCCTCAAGTTGCACATGAGTGACTTTAATCAGGAGCAAAGTGGGCTCTTTCTATTATATGCCATTTCCTCCATGGCCCTTGCCTTACTTCGCTATTACTGTATGCCTAATTGACTACAGTGAAATGTCTTTAAAACATTTTCCAGGGAACTAAGGACTTTTTGGAGAGTTGTGATAAAGTAAAATGCCAAGAAGGAAAGTTTGAATGGTTTCCTTGCATAGATAAATATTTCTCCAGAGACTGATGAGTCAAGGAGCTGTTAATAGGATATGTAAATGTGACCTTTCACCTAGTTACTGCCAATACCTAACATAATTATATAGTTTTAGTAAATTTTTTGAACTGGATCTTGTCTAGTTCTTTTATGAAACAGGCTCTTTTGGTCCCATTCTTTTCCAGTCTATCATCAGTGCTGTTTCAAGTTTGCATTGCCCTAATCTTCTCCTCTCTCCCTTTGTTTTAATAGAAGCTCATAATGATATTATAGATTTTCCCTAATATCTTTGTCTTCAGCTTTACAACAACTGTAAATACCCGTGCATTTGACATTGTCTTCTAGCTCTTAGGTTTCTAACAGGGTGCTTTCTCTTTCACTTATTCAAGAAA
This sequence comes from Phyllostomus discolor, assembly GCF_004126475.2. NCBI lineage: Eukaryota > Metazoa > Chordata > Mammalia > Chiroptera > Phyllostomidae > Phyllostomus > Phyllostomus discolor. The sequence continues at coordinate 67,318,073 of NC_040905.2, forward strand.
TATTTCTTCATTGCCAGCTATGTACCAAGCATTCTTCCTGACACTAGAGATTGAACAGTGAGAAAAAATTCATCATCTGTGCTATCATAGAGTGAGGAGTCCAGCATAAAGACAATCGTTATTTTTTTAAAATCCCAGTAATTAATAATAACATGATGACAAACAAAAGTAAACGCTCTGAATAAAGCAGTATGCTTTCGTGGGCTTACGTGACAGGAACCCAAGGGAGCGGCACTTGACTGATATCTGAAGGGTAAGCAGGAGAGCCTGAGAGAAGGTGGGAAGAAGAGTGCTCCAGACAGCAGAGGGAACTCTGCAACAGAAGGGAACAGGGGGAAATCAAGTACTTGAGGGGATTAAGGGGAGAGGGAGTGAGATGAGGCTAGACACCTAGGCTGGGGCCAGTCCATGTAGGGTCTTACAGACCACATTAAGAATTTGGTCTTTATCCTCAGGGCCATGGAGAATGTTTTAAGAAGGAGCTTTTGACTCCCTGAGATTTGTGTTTTGATCAGATCATCTGTAGAGGGATGAATGGATGGGTGGGGGTGGGGGGTGGCAGTGGCAAGATGATCAGTGGTTGCTGCTTTAATCCAAGTAGACGTGACAGGGTGTGTGAGGCCTGCTGTACCTACTGAAAGGTGGCAGTGAAGATGGATTGAAAAGTGTTTTAGAGCATAACATCAATTGTGCTTGTGATTGAGATGGGAGTTTCTTTTATTCATTCAACAAATATTTAGTGATTAGGAACTTTATGCCCAGCTCTGTTCCAGGCTCTGGGAATACAACTGTGAACAAGACATACAAGATCCCTGTACACGTGGGGCTTACATAGTAATGAAAGTAACCAATAATTAATGAGTAAAAAATAAGTATAGGTTCAGATAAAAATAGGTCCTATAAAGAAAAATGAAGCCATAGAAGGGAATGGAAAATGACAGAGGAGTGTCCTTTTATATAGGGTAGTCAAGAAACACCTTTCTTAAGAGTTGGCATTTGGGCAAAGACCTAAATGAAGAAGGGGGAGAGGGAACTAGTAGCAGGTCTGGAGGCTGGAACAAGGACACCTCATCCTCAAAGAATACCAGAATCCATTATGTCTGAAAATACGGAAAGGATGGAGAAAAGACAGGTGTCAAGGATGCCTTGCCAGTAGTTGAAGCTTAAAACATCTGAATAGATTCATCATATTCTTTTTAGTTCTAACCAGTTTATTAAAGCCACACCTAGCACCAACCACAATCTCAGGTTGGTCTGCCACTAAACTGTTCCTGACACAGTAACTGGAACAGCTTCCTTCATCACATCACACCCTGCTAACGAACTGACAGTGGTAACTGCATGCCCATCTGAGGATGACCCTTTGATTAGCACAACGGAAGGGCCCTTCCTTTGTTTTAACGACATTTTCCATTACAGCCCTTAATGGACTTCTCCAATCAGTCAGCTGAAGGCTCTCTTCCAATAATTGTATAGGCCTTCCACATAATTCATTGTTTTTCTGCTTGATGTTACATTTATTTGCCATGGCACCTCTTTTCCTCCTATTATTCTTTCATCTCTTCCTTCAAGACCAGATTCACGAGTTATGAGTTATCTTGTCTACTAGTTTTTTGATGATTTATTCCATCTTACCTGGATCACTGAATCATGTCTGGCTACTTGGTTTGTGGGATATTGTTATTTTTTTCTTCTTGACTCTCTTGAAGAGACACTACTTTAAATGTTCACTGTTGTTCCAAGTTAAAATATTTATGATCAGATTCTTTCTTCCTAAGAGAGATTTGGCACCAATACTAGTCCTGCCCTGTGTATACATGACATTGGCCAAAACCTTCAACTCTCTGTGGTTCAGATTCCTTGTCAGTAGGATGAACGTAAGTCTCCCCTATTTCATTTATGGTGTGGTTGTGAGAAGTAAATGAAATGAAACACAGAAAATATGTTTTCAACAAGTGCAAGACATTGTATTTCATATTTTAGATGGACATGTTTCATATCTTTATCTAAAGTGCAGGTTTTTCACTCTTTTTTATACAGCGTGGAATCACATGTGTGCTGCAGGAATTTTGTGAGGCTTCTTGAGCTTTCAGCCCTACCATGTGAGCTTGGGACAGCTCAATCCATGGCATGTGTATTAGTGTCCTGGGGCTGCTGTAACAAAAGACCACAACCTGGTGGCTTAAACAACAGAAATTTATTTTTGTCTTAGTTCTGGTGGCTCCGAGGTCAAAGCTTCTCTCTCAGAGCTGTGAAGGCAAGTTCGTTCCATTCCTCTTTCTTAGCCCCAGCTGTTCCTTGGCTTGTAGATGGCATGCTTCCTGGGTCTTCACATTGCCTTTCCTCTATGACTCTATGTCCAAGTTTCCCCTTTTTGTAAGAACACAGTCATTGGATTATGGGCCATCCTAATGGTCTGATCTTAATTTGATCATATGCAAAGACTATTTCCAAATAAGGTCACATTCACAGGTACTAGAAGTTAAGACTTTTTTTAGTCGATTATGCCATTACAGTTGTCCCAATTTGTCCCCCCTTTGCCCCTCTCCACCCAGCATCCCCCCACTTCCTCCAGGGATCTCCCCTCCTTTGTTCATGTCAATGGGTCATACATATAAGTTCTTTGGCAACTCCATTTCCTATACTTGCTCTTAAAGTCTCTCTGCCTATTCTGCAACTACGAAATTTTACTTCTTAATCCCTTTACCTTTTCCCACATTTCCCCAGATCCCATCCCAAGTGGCCCCCATCCCAAAGATCTCCATATCTATGATGTTGTTTCTGTTCTGCTTATTTGCTTAGTTTTTTAGATTCAATTGTTGATAGTTACATATTTATTTCCACTTTAATGTTCACAGTTTTGATCTTCTTTTTCTTAAATTAATCCTTTTAACATTCATATAATAATGGCTTGGTAGTGATGAACTCCTGTAGCTTTACCTTGTCTGGGAAGCACTTTATCCACCCTTTGATTCTAAATAATAGCTTTGCTGGATAGAGTAATCTAAGTTGTGGATCCTTCTTTTCATCACTTCGAAAACGTTTTGCCAATCCCTTCTAGCCTGCAGAGTTTCTTTTAAGAATCAGCTGATAGTCTTGTAGGAACTCCTTTGTACATAATTATCTGCTTCTCTCTAGCTCAGTTTAAGTTTCTCTTTATCTTTAACCTTTGGCACTTTAATTATGATGTGTCTTGGAGTGGGCCTCTTTGCATCCATCTTGTTTGGGACTCTCTGTGCTTCCTGGACTTGCATGTCTATTTTTTACACCAAATTAAGGATGTTTTCTTTTATTATTTTTTCAAATAGATTTCCAATTTCTTGCTCTTTCTTTTATCCTTCGGGCACCCCTATTATGTGAATGTTGGAATGCTTGAAGTTGTCCTAGTGGCTCCTTACATTATCCTTGAATTTTGGGATTCCTTTTTACTTCTTGCTGTTCTGATTGGATATCTTTTTGTTATGTTCCAACTAATTGATTTGGTTGTCAGCTTCATTCACTTCATTGTTGATACCCTGTAAATTGTTGTTTATTTCAATTAGTGTCTCCTTTATTTCCAATTGGATCATTTTATGCTGTTGAAGTACACACTAAGTTCCTTGAGCATCCTTATAACCAGTGTTTTAAACTCTGCATTCGATAGATTGCTTAGTTCCATTTTGTTTAGTTCTTTTTCTTGAGTTCTGTTCTTTCATTTGGCTGCATTTCCTTTTCTACTCATTTTGGCAGCCTCCCTGTGTTTGCTTCTATGTATTAGGTAGAGTTGCTTTGGCTCTCTATCTTGGTAGTGTGGACTTATGTAGCAGGTGTCCTGTAGGGTCCACTGGCACAGCCTCTCCTTACCCTCAAGCTGGGGAGCACCCTACATGTAGACTGAATACTCCCTTCTCTTGTAGATGAGTCTTGATTGCTGTCAGCAGATCAATGGGAGGGATTTACCCAGGTCAGTCAGCTGGTAGGATTGGCTGTGACTCCTGGCCAGCAATCACCACCTCACTCCATGGCTTGTGGAGATGGTTGGGTGGTGCTCTGACATGGTCTATAACTGTCCACTGGATGCACAGGCTCTGGGGTTTCCTGGGTGGTGCAGGACAAGGTCATCCTCCACATGCAGTCTGTCAGTGCCCCTTGGCATGAGCTATAAACTATCTGCAGATGGCTGTTGCTGCCAGTGCTAGGCCTGGGGCCACTCAGCGAGAAATACAGGGACTGGGCTCAGCTGTTGCTTGTTTGAGTAGATTTAGGAAGGTCTGAAGCCTGCACCCAGGCCAGCCCTTCATATGGAAAAGCCAGTGTTACCAACTTGGGTGATCCTGTATGTTGGATGGGGCAGACCCTTAGATAAGTGGGGCTTACCTAAGGGCGGGGCTTACTCTGTGAGCCAGGCAGATGAAGACTCAGATATAGTGCCTGTGTAGAAGGCTCAGGAAAGGAACAATGGCCACTGTCTACCTTCTGTCTGGGAGGAAGCTGTCCCCAGTTCTCATCCCAATGCCAGACACTTCATTCCTCCCCGTATGCCACTAGTGCCCTTCAAGGTGCTGCCGCAGTGCTGCAGCCCATATGGTGTGAGTCCCAGTAAGTCCATGTGCAGGGCCCAGTAAGAGGAAACACCTGAGAATCCTGCAGTTCTTTTTAGCCAACCCAGCCCCAACTGGTTTTTATGTCCAGAAGTTATGAGACTTATCTTCCTGGCACTGGAACCCTGGGCTGGTGCTATCGTGGGAGGCTGGGATCTTTTGCTCCCAAAATATCTCTCCATTTTATATCCACCACATGTGGGTTGGATAGCCCATTCCATGACTCTGCCCCTCCATCCCTCCTACACGTCTGATGAGTGTGGTGTCTTTAATTCCTTATTTGTCGGACTCCCATACAGCTCAGTTTTCTGACAGTTCTGAGGGATATTTGTTCTGTAGTTTAGCTATAATTTTGCTGTGATCATGGGAAGAGGTGAGCCTCATTTATCTATGCCTCCATCTTGACTGGAAGTAGAAGTTAAGAGTTTAACATCTTATTAAGGCACAAAATTCAACCCATATCACTATGATTCAATACACATACAAGAAAGGACACTCACAAATATGGTGAATTAGTGCTGCATTACCAGAATATTGCAAAAAGATGAATTGTGATGTGGACCCCAGCCAGCAGGGTCCATGTGTTGTGGTTGTGGCAGACAAATTCACATGGACCACAGAAGTCTTGTGGAAAAAAGGGACAGCACTCTATGGCCACTCTCTTGATGAGAGAGAGGGCCCTGACCCCTGCCTGGACAGGCTTTTATTGCTTTTCTGGGCACATTATATCGAGGATGGTCCTCATTTAATATGTACAGGTTTGCTTTAGGTGATTACCTTTTATAGACAACAAAGGAAAGAATGTTGCTAATTACTTCAAAGAAAAAGAGTATTTGCAAATGCAAGGGGAAAAGTGGTTGAACTGGTTACACTCCACACTTGTGAGGTTTAGCACAGACTTTAGGAAGTTACTTTAAAGATATGCAGTAAACATTTGCTGGTTCAATTCAGGGTGAGGGAGTTTTAGCAAAAAGCAAGCCTCATAGCAGCCTAGGTACAATGCAGGCCTGACTCCCCATGGGAAGACTGATCCATGGGCCTGGATCCTGTGTGCCGACTCACTCCCTGCTGGTTTTCCAAACCAGGGGCTGGGCTACATTTGCCATGACATGTGGATAGGTTCCCTATAGAATTGTGTATGTAAGAGCGAGTTTCCTATATAACACAGGGCAAAATAAGTGAAATACTTTGTAAAAATTTATGTGTGATATTCTGATTGTTGATACATATTTTAGAATTTTGTAAGTCCTGTTCATTTAAAATTGGTATATATTACAGCAGAGAGGGCCAGCCAAGAAAAGCAACAAAACCCAATAACTTTTCTTCCAAATTTTAATAGTACGTTCAGTTATTGTACTGACACGAATGGAAAAAAAGTATGCAACTTGTGTGCTTATTCATGTTATCTTTATGTGGACTTTTTTTTCTGTGAAAAATTTTACTGCTTCAGTTGGGTTTTTTGGGCCAGCATGCTTCCCTTTGATTTTGCCAAAGGATACATGTAGTCCAATGACACAGACTGACCCCTCTCTGCTAAATACCCAGAAAGGTCTTATTAGATACCCCAGCCTTGATTGACCAAAAACCCACTCTTCTCTTAGACTTAAAAATTTCATTGATATGTTTTTTCTCATCAATTTCTTTGTTTATATTTTGTTTAGTTATGTTTTTATTGCATAGGGAAGTGTTAGGTACACTTTTGCCCATTGATATTAGCGAATACCTAAGTGCATCTCTTACAGGGTTTTATCAGATTTGTCATTAAAAGGTTCCATTTTTATCTTGTGAGCATGTGTTCATCCTCATATGGCTCTTATTCTGGTATTTAGGATATCCTTTGCTTTAGGGACATTGAGGAAGGTACCTTAAGCTGATGTGATGGAATTCCTGTGTATTTAGCTGATCAGTTTTAACGTTTAACCATTTTTTACTTTTCAAACAGTTTGGCACATAGATCACATCCAAGAAACCTATTATAGGAAGTCATTCAGGTTTAATGAATAGAAATTGAATACTTGACCTTTTCCTAGTAAAGTGGTCATTTTTTATTGTTGTTGTTGACCAGAAGAGCTTTCTTAGCACAGCTCCTACTTTCCAAATAGTTATGGGTTATAGAAGGTTTTTGATTGTTACATTTTTATTAATTTGCTTCATTATTATCACTGCTTCAAGATTTCTACTAAAGGAAAAACATTTATAGATTATTCCTGCTTATAGACTTTTGTAAAAAAACTGTTAAAGAAAAAGACAAGCAATGAATTTTAGATTTCACTGTTGTTGTAGGAATAAATTTATTCTTGGTATTCTATGAAGTAGATGTTACCTGGAAGGAAAAAGCTTTGATCTTAATCTTCCAAATTTAACAGAATAGCTTCTTTCTGAAACCGTAAAAATTGAAAGAGATTGAAAATGATAGAATGATGGACAGGAATTTAAATTTTTTGCTACCTTAATCTTTATTATCAGCAAATTTTGATTCTTCCTTTTTTTAAGTAAAGTTTTTGACAAATATTTCTCTTCTAAAAGTAAACACCAGAAAGTCAAAACAGTTACTGAAATGATAACATCATCCAAAAAATATGTCGTATGGAAAATCTCATGTACTAAAGGCGGAGCTGTGGGGAAGTGGAAGCAGTGTTGGCTAGGGCAGGGCATTTAAAGAAGTTATTTGTTACTGAAGTCAGGGAAGACTTGTTTCTGGACATTTAAAATGTTCTTTTTGTTTCAATCTTCTGTTGTTGTTCCAGGTTAAAAGAATACATATACAATTTTTTCCCTTTCTCCATAAAACAAGAATCTCAGGCCACAGCTGGGACCATCTGGCATTGTATGCATCCAGCATCTACTCTCGGCATCCAGTCGAGGTAATTGACCCAGGGGTGTTTAGCCACTGGGTTCCAGGACAGTCATAACCTCATTTATACCAGTTGTCTTGTTTGATGAATTCCTCACATTTCTCTGAGATAGAAATGTAAAAATACATATACTTGAAAACTACAGGGGCTTTTTTTGAGGTGGTTAAGGGGGTGGACTTTCGAGTCAGACAGCATTGGGTCAAACCTCAAGTCTGAGTTTTACCAGCTGTGTGACTTGAGAGAAATGACTTACCCTCTTTATATTTCAGTTTCCTCATCTCTGAAATAAAAAAAAATAACTAATAACAACTGGCCTTTATGGTATTATTATGCATCTGACACTTTTATAAGCATGTCACATACTTTAAACATATTTAATCCTCAAAACAACCCTGTGAGGTAGTTACTGTTATCTCTCTTTACAAATAAGGAAAATTAGGTTCACAGAGGGTAAAGGAATTTGCCCGAGGTCACATAGGCATTAAGTGGTGGGCCAGTATTTGAATCCTCAGAGTTTGGCTTGGGAGCCTGTCCCACACTTGGGATAGATGAGATGATCATTTAATGCACTTTAGAATAGATGCATAGCAAGCTCTCAGTCAGCAGCTTCTCCTCCCCACTACTACTGTTACAACTAAATGAGGGTGATGTCTACTTATACTACTATTAAGGTTGCCTACTCTAATTCATACCTAACCATATTTGATAATAGTTAATAATTTTCTGAACATTCTCTGTAGACTCTGAAAAATGGCTTTAATAGTATCTCTCTCTTGTTTATGTTTTCCCAAGGCATTAACATTGCTTTGGTTCTCAAAGGGGTCTATTGGTTTTTAAGCCTAATATTTTAGCATGTTAAAGTACTTTGTACAGTGAAACCATATGAAGGTTGCAGCTATGCAGAAAAAATAATAACTCCACAGGGTTTCCCATTAAGTCTTTTGTAGAGTTATAAACTCCTGGTAGTATTTTACATTCTCTCCAAAAAAGTTAGGGCCTATAGCAATTAAAAACTTATTTTTTAGTACAGTGTATACAATAGTCTCCCCTTATTCATGGTTTTGCTTCCCAGGATAATTAGTTACCAACAGTCAACTTCAGTCTGAAATATTGAATGGAAAATTACAGAAATAAGTAATTCATAAGCTGTAAATTACCTGCAGTACTGAGTAGTGTGATGAATCTTTCAATATCCAGCCCTGGATGTGAATTGTCCCTTTGCCAGACATATCATTCTATATACACTCCTGACCCTCAGTTACTTAGTCACTGTGCTGTTGGATCGACTGTCGTGGGGTGGCAGTGCTGTGTTCAAGTTACCCTCCTAGTAGCCTAACATCGTGTCACAGTGCCCGCATCCTTCATGTCACTGCATCTTATCACGTGGGCGCTGTATCTTCTCACATCACAAGAAGAAGGGTGAGTATAGTGCAGTAAGATACTTTGTAAAAGAGAGAGAGACCGCAGTCATATAACTTTTATTATGGTGTATCATTATAGTTGTTCTATTTCATTATTATTGTTGTTAAATTCTTATTGTGCCTACTTTAAACTTTATCATAGGTATGTATATATAGGACAAAACAAAGTATATAAAGGGTTCATATTTTTCTCAGTTTTAGGCATCTATGGGGGCCTTGGAATGTGTCCCCCATGGGTAGGAGGGAGCAACTGCTAGAATTTTGAAGCCTTTCAAAAATAGTTGCACTGTATGCCCCACATTTGATAGAGAGAAGCATAATGCCCTTTAAAAAATAGGGTTGAGATTACAGGGGCGTAAGTTTTGAGGGTGGTTGTGAACTATATCACCCAATAATCTTTTTTTCCATTTCTAAATATTAGAATTCTGTTATAATGATCATTTAGGATGCCTTTTAAAAATGAAAATAAATCCATTTGCCAGGTGAGAATGAAATTGAAAATCTTTGCCACTAGTGCTACACAGCAGGGGCTATGTAAATGATGGGAAGAAAGTAGTTTTTTTTAAACATATATTTTCTGGGTTTTAAAATTACCAACTTTGTAACATTAATGAAGCACTTTTTTCATCAGTATGGTACACTTGGTGTTGATGATGATTTTGGCTCCTTCCCGTAAGCACTTTTGTACGCATGCCTAGTTTCAACTCAGAAACACAAAGGGAGGAAAGCCTGGAGGAGGGACCCCTTACCATCCTGAGAAGAAGAGGAAATTGATGTTTACATTGCTGACAGCTAGAATTTGAAGCCTTTCAAAAATAGGTACCCTGTATGCCCCACGTCTTATAGAAAGAATCCTAATGCCCATTGAAAAATAGAATTCTGGAAAGGTGTGTGACCCACGTGGGCTGGAGGCCCCCTTGGAAGCTGTGGCACACTGGAAGGTCTGGGGCTGGGTTTAGGAGAAGAAATGCTTGTGTGTCCTCATTCAGGTGAAATATGGACATCAGTATCATAACAACTGCTTCCATTTACTGAGGTAGTTTTGTATAGAGGAGAAGAAAACCAGCTTCCTGGCATTTGGCATTTGGCTCAAGTCTTGGCTCTTCCTTTTAGTACCTACGAGACCCCGAGCAAATCACTGAACCTCTCAGGGCCTCAGCTTTATCAACTTTATAACAGGGATATGCTGGCACCTGTTTCGTATGCTGTGGTGGTTGTAATTCTTCTCTGAGGTAACGCATATAAAATGCATACAAAATGCCTGGCACATGGTTAACTGCTTAGTGCCAAAATGTTAGGTATTATATGTTTTATACCTTACCTAGCATATTCCTAATGCCTTTTATAACTCTACAACATAAACCATCAGCCCTATTTTACAGAAAATTGAGGCCCACAAAAGTGGAGCACTGTGTTTTGACTGTGAAGGCATGTGGTGATGCTCCTTCTTTTGCTTTCCTCCTCATGGTGATGGTTGCCGTCTGCTGTTGCCCATCTGTGACCAGGCCTGTGAGGCAGAGCAGAAGGGGACTGTGACCGTTTATTTCCTTCAAATTTGTGCATTAGGATTCTTAGGCAACCCACAGTTACAGAGAGTGTTCTTAAACTTGTGAAATACTTATTGGCCCTTTTCAAAGGAAAACATCCTCACTTCCACTTTGACTATGTAACGTTATGTTTGTCATAATGTTACGTAAATATATTCAAGTGTGGAGTAAATGTCTTAGTTTATAGAACTTATGTAGTTACAAATAAGACACATTTAAAAATTAAATGCCAACAAAACTGTAAAACCAACAAAATTCAAGTAATTACATGAGTGTGATAGATGTGTTATTTTGCTGAGAGTTAACTTTCAGGTTTGGGTTTATCCATACGCAGGATGGATTTTATGTAATCTGTGTCTACATTTTGATTTCATGATACTAATGTATCATAAACATTTGAATATCTGTAGTTTAATATGGTTCAACCAAAAAGAAGTCTCCTTAAAAATATGTTATATTACTTGGCAGTAATAATGTCAAGGTGTTGTTTGATAGTTCCAAATAATAGGTCTTCAGGAATATCAGTTTTTGGTGGGTGTCACTTGATAAACTTGAAAAGCTGTTTTTCCTTCAGAGTTGATGCTTAAGTGCACTCTTGGCCTAGTCCTGTCCCTGACCTGTGGTCAGATTTCTTGAGTTCACACTGCTGCAAAAATATAAATGTTTCATATAAACATCTCTGTGAATTTTAGCATTTCTTTGCAATAAACTAAACTTATTGGGTTAACAGGTACGAAGACAGACAATTCTTGCTGGATGTTGTATTTGCCACTGGCAGTCACAGTGCAGAAGAGAGCGCAGCTCACCACATCCCACACCAGGAGTCAGCAACTGTTTTCTGCGAGGGGCTGAATGGTGCAAATACTTTAGGTTCCGCAGGCCTCATGCAGTGTCTGGTGCAACTGCTCAGCTCTGCTGTTACAGCATGAAAACAGCCACAGACGAGACATAAAACTTTATTTAATTTAAACTTAATGTAATTTTCACATGACAATATTCTTTTATTTTTTTTCCAACTGTTTACAAATGTAAAAACTGTTTACTCTTAGTTTTCAGGCCATGCAAAAACCAGGTGGTGGGCTTTGACTTGAGGGCCTAGTTTGTGGAGGCCTGCCTTAGATGACAGTGACAGAGTAAAAAGGTATCCCTTTTTGGCTTTCATTTACGCTGCAGCATAGAATAGTGACTAAGGCAGTTGCTCTGAAGTGAGATTACCTTCCCTTGGACTATGACCTATTTGTGACTCAGTTCTCTCATCTGGAAAGTAGGGGAAGATTTTTCGTTGCATCTCAAATAGTTGTGGGAGATGAAATAGGAGACTGGATGTATAACATGTAGCACTGAGTAGTAGCTTGTGGCTTTAGCTCTTGTTATTTCTCAATTGTTATTGAGGTTGTACAGTTTATCGTGTGATTGGCCATTTAAAATTTTTATTTATTCTTTTGTGACTTCTTGTGATATCTGTTATTTGTCCTTTACAATACCTATTTATTTATTGAGGTTATCAATTCATTGTCAGATAGTTTCCAAATCACTTTTCTCTATTTGCTTTCTGTGGTTGTTTTTGTTTTTTAAAAACATATCTTTTTCTATTTTTGTATTTCAATTATTGAAGATAATTAATGCATTTATCTTCTCTATTGTTTTTATTTTTATAAAAATATTCTCAACCTAAGGTGAGATGATGTTGACTTATATTTTTATTCTAGTTGTTTTATAATTTCACATTTTATACTTAATTATTTAACTCTGGAATTTAATTTTAGGTGTGTCATAAATATCTGAATGCATATTTTTATATAGATTATACAAATTAATTTAGCTTCATTAATTGAATAATTATTTCTTTACCACTGATATAAATGCCACTTTATCAGACTACATTATTTAGTTGAATGGAATTTGGCCTTAAGAAAAAATTTTAAAACAAGGCTGTCTATTTGACACTGTTCTCTGGTCTTTGGTATTGCTAATTTAGTGTAATACAAAGCATTTTTTGTTATTTAAAAATTTTTTAATCTATCTTTTAATTGTAAAAATGTTACATAATATATCATCTTAACTGTTTTTAAGTGTCCAGTTCAGTAATATTAAATATATTTATATTTCTGTGCAACAGATCTCTAGAACTTTTTCATCTTGCAAAACTAAAACTCTATACCCATTAGATAACAACTTCCCACTGCCTCCTTTCCCTAGCTCTGATATCCACCATTCTCTGTTGTTTCTATGAATTTCATTACTTTAGATACTTCATAGAATTGGGGTATTTGTTTTTTTGTGTCTGACTTATTTCACTTAACATAATATACTCCATCATTAGAACTTAAAAAAAAGCCTATTTTTCTTTTTGTGATATCTTGCTAATCCTGGGTGAAATGGGCGTTTTTAAATCTAATGTCTCTGATCAGATGGGATATGAATATCTTTTATGTGTATCAGCTTTCAGATTTATCTTAAAAGAGTATGCATACATTTTGTAGGGAAAAAATGCTTCAAGAATTCTGTTTTGGACATTCAGATTGTTTATGCTGCTCTTTTATGGTAGGACCTTTGGCTGCTCAACCGTCCTCTTCTGGCTCATTTACTGAACAGTTAGTTACTTACTGAGCTCCCTCTGTGTATCAGGCAGAGTGCCGAATCTGGCCATCCCCTAGTAGCAAGCCTAGTTGATTAAAACAAGGGTTAATATATCCCTTTCATTGAATACTTAATTGTCACAACTTTTGCTATGATTTGACATTTGTCATTGGACATGGTTATTCCAGCTTTAAAAAATAATTATGATCTGCCAGAGCAGCAGTTTTCAGCAGCTAAAATTAATAAGAAACAGCATTTAGGGGAAAACATTTTTTAAGATGAACAAAACACTCAAAAACACAAAAAGAGTTTTAAACCAATCCTTTTATGTGCCCAAATTGTTGTCACATGTAAAAAAAAATCAGCAAACAAATTAATTAACTTTGAAAAGTAGATATTAAAAATTTTAAATGTGACACATTCATAACATAACATCAAACTAAACACAAACTAAGAGAAAAAATATCAGTCATAGTCAACTACTGTTAACGTTTTATTATGTTTCCTTATAAATATGTGTGTGTTGATAAATGTAGAAAAAGTCATACTCTACTTACTATTTTGTAACCTCTCATCTGTTTACTCACTGTTTGTATTCTGATTTAGTTTGTGGGTCCATGCCTATTGCTCCTTTTTTATTCCATTTAAATGATCTGGTAAAAATGACCTAAATTTTCTTTTCCTTTTTCAATCATTTTTTTTCAACTGTTTCTGTGTACCACTCTCCCTCTTTAGTTTTTTAATCTACCTGGTGTGTGTTTGGAGTGTGAAGCACAATTAAAATCTGATCCTTTCCTTACTTAAAACAATTTAGAGAACAGTCTATTTCTTCTCCATTGGTTTGTGATTTTTCTTTTATCATGTATGAACCCAGGGCATCAATTACTGCAATGTTTATGTTTGTTCTTCATTGATGTGTCTGTCCATTCTTCTTCCAGTACCACATTGATCTCATTTTTGTAGCTTGAAAATAGCTACAATGACTGATAAATTGTACACTCTAATCAGTCTTTTTCTTTTCTTTTCTCTTCTTTTTTCTTTTCATTTCTTTTCTCCTTCCTTCCTTCCTTCCTTCCTTCCTTCCTTCCTTCCTTCCTTCCTTCCTTCCTTCCATGATCTTCTTCTCTCATTTGCTATTCCAGATCACTGATTCTTAAATAGTGTTTTGCATTTGGGAAGTTTTGTCAAAATATACATAACCTGTGTGAAATATATTTGGTAAACCAAGGTGGGACACAGTCATGTATTCTGAGAAAACTCCCTGATGGATTCTGATATGCATCATGTTAAGAACCACAGTTCAAAGACATTAGTATTGTTCTGTTTCAGCTCTACGCTACCTTAAGATTATTAATGGAATTGCATTAAACTTATCAATTAATTTGGGGAAACATAGCATCTTTACAGTATTTAGTCTTCTTAAACTGGGTAACAATATGTATTTTCCATTGTTGCATAACAGCATTTATAGCTCTCAGCAAAATTTTATTCTTTCTCTTTGTTTGTATCCCACACATAACTTGTTAGAAATATTCATTCTTACATATTTAGGATTTTTTAAAAATTGTGAATGGACACTTTTTGCCTCTTACTCTCATATTTTCTAATTTGTGTAGGAATGCAGAAAAAAATTGGGGGGGGAGAAGAGGAGGAATGCATATATTACAAGGCAATTTTCTTTACATTGAACTTCGTGTTAGTTAACATGGATCTTTTTCATATCACCATGTGGGAATTAAAACAGTAATATGGAAATAGGAAAAGTGAAGCAATGTAAGAATTGACATGATCTAGAGGGAAAAGGGGATTTTGTTAATGAATTGAAGACTATTCATGCCACTTTCTAATCAAAACCTACTTTCTCTCTTTAATATTGCAAATCTTCACCTCTAATTCTTGATCCTTTTGCCCAACTCTCTTTTCCCATATATCACTTGCTATTATCTAACATACTATATAATTTGCATAATTTTCCCTCCTGATTGTCTATCTCCATTAGAACTGAAGATTCATTGGGCTGGGGTTTTTAGAATATAAACATAACAGTGGAAAATGGCAAGTGTTCTATAATTTTGTAAAACTTTATGTTATTATTTTTTTAAAGATTTTATTTATTCATTTTTAGAGAGGAGGAAGAGGAGAAAGAGAAGGAGAGAAATACCAATGTGTGGTTGCCTCTTATATTCCCCCTACTGGGAACCTGGCCTGCAACCCAGGCATGTGCCCTGACTGGGAATCGAACTGGCTACCCTTTGGTTCACAGCCTGCACTCAATCCACTGAGCTACAGCAGCCAGACTTTTCTATAAATTTTAATGGAATGAATAAAATTTGTACTTGGTCTTAGCCAAAAGGCCAAGAAGTGATTGAAATGAATAAAATTTTATTTAGGGAAAAAATTAAGTTTGTTAAGAGTGGATTTTTTAAAATAGTGACATAATTGAGTAAGGGTGAGAAATCTGATTCTATTTGAAAATTTGAAAACTAACCCAAAGGAGAACTTTTCTTCCTAGAAGGAATCTGTGGGTAAAATGCACATTATGAAAACCACCTTTCCTCTAAGAGGTAAGTGACTTATATTTGAATATATGAGGAACAGGGTCTGTTGCCCTTCATTCCCAGGGCTCTGTTTACTATGTGGAGGTCTTCTATTGTCCCTTAGAAGTAGAAAGTGTATTGGTTAAACCACTTTTTAAATTTACCTGACAAAACAGAGGTCATTATAGTCCTCTCTCCATGTTTACAGATAAAATTAACAACAGAGGGAAAAGTTGTTTTGCTAGATTAGAGATTAACATGGGATAGTTTTGTTCATTTCTTCAGTGGTGCTGAAAGTGGAAGGTCCTCTGCCACATTTCTATCTGCCCTTGAGAGAACTGTGGTCATTTCTTCTGCACACAGATCTGTGTTAATTGTGACTTAAGGCTTGAATGGTATGGTGCCTTATGGGGATAAGCAGAATAGATATCCTGAAGCACTTCTTGGACTGTGCCCTCCCCTCCCCCTATAGAGGAATAGTTCAAAGAAGCAAACTTTCATCACAGAGGATTTGAAAAGGAGACTTGGAGGGATTGCCTTTCATCTGCTCAGCTCCCCACATGTTCTTTGTTTTTTAGGATTCAATTTGTCTTCCCCTTTAATACTGGCATATTGCTCTTTTGCAGTCTCCTTGATTTTGCCCTATATTTGTGTTTATGTGTTTATATTATGTCTCCTTTTTTTGGTAGTAAGATTGTGAGAGGCAGACAGTTGGTCTTCTGTTTCATAATTCCCCAAAACATTGTGTACGGTGTCTTAAACAAGAAGCACTCAATTAATGTTTGCCTTGCAGGTAAACAAGAGGGAAAATTAATGTTTCAGGAAGGAGATTGTAATATTACCCAAATCATACTAAGGAGTCAGAGTAATCAAAACAGGCATTTGGTCTCCCTGGCATTTAGAGTGAAATGAAGACTTGACCCCATATGAATGGATAAAATGAGTTGTGGGACTGCTCAAATAGATTATTGTTATCATTTCCTTCCAAAGCCTGGTCTGTGGCATTTTGTTGCATAGGAAATTCTAGACCTCTGGTGATTTAATCTTGCCAAATTAGAAGCCTACAAAATGAGTCATTCTCATTTTCATTCCCTTTGTTTTTACATGGAAGATTGCATAGACAACCAAATGAATGAAGTTTAGTTTTCCAATGGATTGGCAATTTTCTCAGTTCGTCCTTGTCATGGTTCCCATGTAGTATTGTATATGTTGATTCTGTACAGGTTAGCTTTATATTGTGTGTTTGGAGGGAATTCTTTGTGTGGATTTGAATCAGGCATTCCCTAGTCTTCAGAGATCCATTGGTAGCACAGATTTAAAATCAAAATAGAAGAGAAAGACCTGTCATGGAAACTTCCTGAACTTGCCATCTGAGACCCTTGGCTTCCATAAAATGAAGCAGTTGAATGAGGTAATCTGTGTAAAGCACAAATTCTCAACCCTATTGGATCCAATGCCTCTTTTAAAAAAAAATTATTGTTCAATGATAGTTGTCCCCCTTTTTACTCCATTACCCTCCCCTGCCCTACCCGCCCCCCACAACAATGCCTTTTTTTCATAGTATGTTTTGTGTGTTCTTTTTACTGCCATGCAATGAAATTCATATGTAATATAACCCTCCTACATGTATAATTCAAAAATATATATAATCCTTAACTATAACATAAAAAGCAATACAAATCAAGTAGTTTATAATAAAATAGCATGAATGTTAATATGTAAATGCTTAGTTATGATCGCCCAGAAGATGTGATGAAGCGTATTGAGAAGTGATGGCTTCGAGTGTAGGTGCTGTCTGTTCTATTGGCCACTCAGATACTACAAATGGTGTTGTTGTTGGTAATGTTATTTTTCCAGAATCACGAGCAAATCTTGGCAAAGTTTTGCTCCAAATGAAACAAAATACCATATTCCTTTGGTTTACACAGTTACATTTTCTAAACATAGAAGTTTTGAAACCGTGAAAAAATTCCTTTGCTTTTGTGTGTGAAATGGAATTAGAGTTTAGGCTTAGATCATCATGAACAGGTTTATGACCTATGTGGTTCATGGAACATTTGAATGAGTAGCATGTGGTACAGTACTTTAATAAGAAGGATTGGTTGCATTGCACATTGCCTCATGCCTCTGAAACCCTGCCTGCTAATGCCAGCCCAGGAGCCCCCTTCCCACAACAACCCTCATGACCAGTTTTCTAATCGCTCTCTAGGGGGCAGTACTGCCCCCCATGGAAAACCATTGCTCTAGTACAGGGTTTCTCAACCTCAGCACTTTTTAACATTTTGGGTCAGGGAATTTTTCGTTGGGCAGTGCTGTCGTGTGCATTGGAGGATCTTTAACAGCACCTGTGGTTTCTGCCCACTCCATACAAGTGCACTCCCCTAGTTGTGATGACCTAAAATGACTCCAGACATTGACACATGTGTCCTGGGGAGTAAGTAAAATAGCCCCAGGTTGAGAAGCACTACTCTGAGAAGCACTAATCCGTCATTAGTATAATAAAACACTTGTTAATATGGATAAAAACATTGCATACAGCACTAATAGGTATTATTAATTTTTCTGCCAAGTCAGCTAGTAATGGAAGCTTTTACTGTTGGCATTATTTAGTTGTCTGGTTTTGAGAGGTGGGGAGTATGTACAGTATAGGAAGATAAATTTTCTAGTGTGAGAGCATAGAAAATGAAAACTTCAAGAAAAGCTGCCATGAGAAGGCCCTTCAATATGTAGGAGTTCACCGAGTTACTTTTTGACAAGTTTGACATTAATGTTAAAGGTTACAAAATCAGAATTTTAGTTCTGCAAGAAATATTAGAATTTCAGTGGGTGCCTTCTTATTTTACAGATGAGAAAAGAACTAAATGCTAACGTGCAGTCACAGCATAACTGTGAACCAAGGCACTAATCCATGTCTTGGGTGTCCCCTACACTGCTCTTTGTACGTTCCAGTGCCTGTCAACCAGGCTCTATTTTAAAAATAGTTTTAGCTTTCTGCAAGTTCTGGCACTGGAGATAAGAAATAAAAGACAAAAATAACACTTCTGTCTAATACCTTGTCTCCATTATGCATGCCAGAAAAAAATAAGTGAGGTTAACTATTATATACAGGGGCTTGCCTTCATAGATTAAACCCAGGAATATTTTAATGCTAATGTAACAACATTTTATGGTGTTTCTGTGGACTAGGCATTGTTTTAAGAACTATACCTTTTACAACTTACAACAACCCTATAGAATAGGTACTGTTATTATCATTCATACCCCTTATGTAGGCCAGGTACCAAGAACCAAAGAAATTTGCACAAGGTCATAGGGTTCCACAGTGGCTGAGCTGGGATCAGAAGACAGGCCTTCTGCTGCCTGTGTCCACACTCCTGTCCACCAGCTACTTGCAGTCTCCCCACTTCAAGACTTTGGATAGATTGCAGTTACACCCTGCTTGTAAAACTGATATTCCTAGGGGCTGGACATTTGGAGAATTTCAAACCTGAACATTTTCAAAGCACATTATATTTTTTTCAGAGATTAAACCATTCTTTACCCTTCTCCAACATTTACACCAAAGGTGAACTTGCTCTTTATGGAATATAAGTGCCTCTTTCATCTTGTCTGTATTTGAAGCTCAGTAAAGCAGTACTCTGGCCTGAAGTTCAGAACAGGAAGGAACCAGGATCTGCAATGAAAGGATTATATAAAATCATCTTCCTTGTTTGTTTCACCCATTGTTATTCCCCCTGAAGAAACACGGAAGATTTTCAAATCCTTTATTGCAAAATGAGTTTGAAGTAGACACAAAATGTGTTGGATTGACAGGTATAACAAAGAAGAAAAAATCCAACCTGTACTTCAAAAAGACACTTGAAGGAAAAACATCTACATTTATTGAGAAGTGTATGAAAACCTTTCAAACATAATATTTTAAAAGTAAAATAACATCAGGGTTTAGAAATATTTCCAAAGTCAATGTTAGGTTTTCAAGTTCCAGGTAGTAGAAAAGGCAGAATCAATTAAGTTCTATGTTCCCAGCACTCGCTCTTTTTTTCTCTCTTATTCTCTCTCATTTTATTTATGAGTAGTGATATTGGTACAGGCAGCGTGTTAGTTTCTTTTTCCACTTTTTTTTTTACAGTAATTGTGCTTTTGTGAAAAATTTGTTTTAAGTTTTCTTTCTTGCTGTTATATTCTCTATATTGTTGGTTGCAGTGATTCTCTAGTGGGTGTTGTCCGTTTCCATGTTTTTATTTCCTAGTCGGCAGCACCACTTTTATACCTTCTTGTAGCTGGAAAGTTGCAGGAAAGTTGTACATCAGGGTGTGCTTATGTGGGGGTGCGAGGGCAGGAAAGGAAGATGCTGAAGTGAAAAGTAAGAAAGTTTTCATTCATTCAGCATGAGCTTAGCTGGTGTTATATATTACTTAGTTCATTTGCCTTATGAAATGAATATTTAAATTTGTTTTCATGATCAGAATTGTTTACACATTTGTAGGGCCTAGTTTGAAATGAAAATGTTGATAAGGTTGCCAAATTTTGCTGATAAAATAAAGGACATCATCTGGCTAAATTTGTTTTTTGGTTTTTTTTTTTTTTTGGACATCTGCCTAAATTTTTTCACCTTTTTGAGGTATAATGATAAATAAAAAATGTATATATTTAAGGTGTACAATGTGATGTTTTGCTGTATATACATTGTAAAATGATCACCAAAATCAAGCAAATTAACATATCTGTCCCCTCATTTTGTTACCATTTAGCCTGTGTGTGTGGTGAGAACACTTCAGATCTACCTTCTTAGCAACTTTCAAGTGTATAATATGCCCACAAATCAGAATCATCTCTAAAAGTAAAAAAACAATTCAGTGCCTGCGTGTAATTGGCTCAGGGTTCAGCAGGGCATTTTATAAGCTTGTCCCAGGGAGCTTTAATGTACGGCACTGGTAGAGAAACCAAAGCATGGTCATGGGCCCAGCAGCACCAAGAACTGGTAGGAAAAGCAGACTCTTTGGGCCCCACCCCAGTCCTGTTGATTGAAATGTTGGGGACATCCCCTCAGAAATTGGTGTTTGTTTTAACAAGCCCCCTGAGTGAATCTAATATACTTTACATTTTGGAACCTCTGCTATAAACAATTGGAAACCGTTAAAAGCTTTTAAAACTTCGTGTTTCAGAGGAGAACTGATAGATATGTGGGGGACTGATTAAATAAGGAACAGACCAGAGATAAAGCAACCTGTTAGAAATTGTTACCTTTGTGGGATCATGGGGGTAAGAAGCTTGGGCGAAGAAGTAGAGTGATGTATATAGGAATGAAGGGAGATGATAGATTCAGGAGAGATTTCTGAAACAGAATTGGTGGAATTTGAGTTTGACTGATTGGATTGAGGGGTTTGAAGGAGAGTTGGGTCAAAGAAAATGTGAAGTTTCTTTCTGGGTGATTAAAGGGTGTTGTCATTAAACAAGGCAGAAATGTCCCTAGAAAGTGTAAGCTTGGGGAAATCACAAAGATATTAAATATTTGGTACCCTTAAGCGTGCAAGAGATGTCTTGCCTGATGAATTTGGTTCTAGAACTTTGAAAGCAAATGGTACTTGGGGTATATAGCACTGGGAGTTCTCATCATGATATTTATATTTTTGAAATAACTTATTCAAATAATTTATTTTAAAATGTGCATCTCCTTTCATATTAAAATAAAGATGATGAGCTTTAAACAAATCTGTAATCTCTTATATTTGGATCATTTACACCAAATTATTTTTAGTAATTAATAGAATCTGTAGAATATGTTAGCACAATTGTAGTAAAACAAAAGTTACTTTTTGTAAATGTACTACCCATTCTTGGGTCAAATGTACACCAAACACATTCATTTTCAGAAAAGGAAACTGGGATGGGGAAAACAAGAATAAATTTCTCATTGCAGCTGATGAAAGAGGCAGTTTTGTGCTGTGATCAAATGTCCAGGTTCCTGGAGCCAGACGGAGTCCCACCCGCTAAAGCAGCTGGGATGTTAGACCTGTTACCTCCAACTCTCTGTGCTTCATTTCCTTGTGTGTGAAATAACTGCATTGATGCTGCCCATTTTATAGGGGTTTTGTAAGAATTAAATGAGCGAATGCTTGTCAAAGCACTTCGAAAAGTGCTCAGCTTTTAGTTAGCAATTACTACATGTAAGCTTCTATTAATACAGAAAACCATTTTTCTTACTCTCTACTTAGTCTTATTTTCTAAATTGTTGCTATCAACAGTTTCTGAGTCTTTGTGTTATTTATATCTATTTAGGAACATTGTAGGGAATGATTGTAAACCAGAGAATTTTTAGGAGAAGATGTAGAAATGTACCAAAAACATACTATAATTTCTGAATATTTAGAAATTAAAACTTACCTTTCAGTTTAGACACATTCAGAATTTTTAGCTGAAAGTTGGGGATCAGGAGGAGCTGGGCTCCAAATTCTTTACAATTTTGAGTCTTATTTCATTAACCCTCATTCTGAGCATAGTTGGTAGCAAATCACAATTTAATCTGAACAGGAATAAGTAAATTACTATCTTTTCGATCCATAGTTTAAAGGTTGAGAATATATTATAACAATTTCTATGTCAAAGGTTATATAAAAGAAAGCTACCAAGCAAAGTGTAATTATAATTAGTAATAATAATGATAATTCACAGCTGTTCGAGTTGACCCTTACAGAGCAATGAGAAGGAGGTTGCACCTCTGGAAGCAGAAAATTATCTTATTCTTCCATCTGAGATTTGTAAATTAAGGCTGTTCATCACCACTCTTCAATTATTATGATTTGAATGAATTTCATTTCAGGTCTTCCTTTAGTTTAGAAATCATTATGCTGGGTGTAAAGGCCAGGGAGAAATGCTTTGTCTTTAACATTTTGCTTATCTTCCTCAAAATAGTTTTACAATCCACATTTTTCAATCTATTTCCGTTGTGGTGGGGACCTGGCAGGTGAGGAATAAATGTAATAGTTCTGGGTATTGCATGTCTAGGGCCTGTCAAGCCCACAGAGCTCTTGCAGCTTGGGCTTATGTCCAGGCAGGTTCCAAATACAGCTAACTCTAGCCTAGCCTACCTGGAGCTCTGGGTAGCTGTTCTGGGGATGACATGTGTTTGGGACAGACTTCCTGGGCTCAGCAAAAGGTATTGGAAATATGCCACTGTGTGGTCTAAGTGCTTAAACTCAGCCTGCATGAGGCCCCAGTCAGCTTTAGTCCTGGAAGGGAGTGAGGAAATCAGTATTCATGGTACACCTGCAGGACCAGTGACTCTTTAGAGGTGGATTTGCAGGCAAGTGAATGGAAATAGGGCTTTACAGAGATAAAAACTAAGGTTGGATATTCTCAAGAAATATTGGGTATTTGCAGTATTTATTTATAGCTCCCCATCTAAAGAACTGGAGTCCTCTAAGTCATGATTTAGCATGTAGAGTGAGTGCCTGAGTTGGGATTCATTAAGTGATACATATATTACAGGAATTTCAAGGATGCTGCTGTCATTGTTGACAGATTTGGCACAATAGATTAATTAACTTTAGATTTAAGAAATACATTTCTTTCACATCTGTGAAATATCTTTTGCTCTTCCTCCTTGTAAAAAATACTGGAGGAAAGTCGTATTTCAGTGAACTTGCACTTCCCCAACTCCGATTGACTTCAGTACCAATCACTGGACCCTAGCTAACAGAAATTACGTATTTGGCCAAGATATGAACAGTTAGTTACAAAGTCATTTTCTTTTATAATTTAATTGCATAATTCAGTCTGTTTTAAATTGTTTGTTAACAAAGTGTGGCAATTTATGTATTACAGATAACGATTTATAATAAGAAACTGCCCACATACTTTATTTGAAGGATAATTACCCTTCATGTACTCTATAACTCACCAGCTTTGATGAAGGTGGCAGTGAATTATTATGGTCTTTACTTTGTCAGAAAGACTTTAATAACTTCATCATGCCACTAGTGTCTTGAAGTTATGGATTGTATGTAAGGCATAAGAACTGTTTCTCTTTTGATAGAAGTTACATTTCTCTTCTCAAGTGGTCAGTAATTCAGTTAGGAATTCAAAATGGTGACTTTGTTTCTCTAGATTATATTTCTACTAACAACAGCCATGAAATAACTTACTTAAATTTATATAATTAAAAAAATTACCCATTAATATAAGTAGAATCTTCACATACTAATTTTTAAAAATATAGTGGAAATTTTTGGTAACATCACTGAGTAACGTAATTACAGTAATGGTAATATCTGTATTATGGGTCAACTGTGTTAAAGCCGATTTTTATGATGGTATGAAATTAAATACTGTGATGAGGGAGGGTTATGTTATTTGAAGCATACAACTTTGTTCTTATTCCATTTGGCTGGAACTTTCCCCATTAAGTAACTATTAAACAGCAAACTAATTGTGGTGTTATTATTAAAATACATGTGTGTTATCTAGAAGTGAGAGATAAGAAGGTGTTAATAGTTGGAGGGGAGCATATCAGCTCCACAAACAGGATGGTTTGGTAGCTAAGTGACCTGATTGTTGACACTCAAGGGCAATAGCCAGGAGGTGTGGGAAAACAGGAAGATTATTTATAGATGATGTTACCAAAGAGTGATGCACTTTACTAGGTAAAAGTTGGCTAACATAGGCATTATTGGGAGACATACTTTTAAGTCATAGGTATGAAAGGTAATTTTATTTTAATTTGTTTTTTAAAGCATACAATGAAATAAGATTAAAAGTAGCTGTTTTACTATTAAAAATTAACTGGAGACTGAATTTAGTGATACTGATTTTTAAAAATCAAAAGACATGTTTATTGAAAGTTGGAATTTTAAATTTATTGGGGTGATCTTGCTTAATAAGATTATATAGGTTTCAAGTGCAAATTACAATGGCACATGATCTGTATATTGCAGTGTGTGCCCAGCACCCAAAGTCAGATCATCCATCACTGTGCACTTCACCTCCTGTACCCTTCACTACACCTACAAGCCCCCTCCCCCCGCTATGGTAACCACCATACTGCTCTCTTTGTCTGAGTTTTTGCTTGTTTTTCTGTTTATTCATTTTTTGCTTTCAGTTTTATATCCCATCTATGAGTGAAATCATACGGTTCTTATCATGATCCATCCATGTTGTTGCAAATGGCAGTATTTCATCATTTCTTATGGCTGAGTAGTATTCCATGGTATATATGTACCACATCTTTATCATGTCACCTATGAAGGGTCACTTTGGTTCTTCCCATGTCTTGGCCACCATGAATAATGTTACAATGAACAGAGAGGTGCATATAACTTTGCAAATGCATGCTTTGTGGATGTCATTAGACTAAACTTGGGGAAAATGCAGTTTCCTTTTCTTATATGTGATCTTGAGAATTATTTGCCCATATGTAAGTATATTTTCTTTTAGTACCTGATATAATTCTTAGAACATGGAAGATGATCAAAATAAATATTTGTTTATTGATAATTTTTTATTCAGGAAATTATAGGCATGGTTTCATATGCAAAATAATAACCTTAACTGTAACCCACTAAGCCTACTTAAATGCTCAGATAATAGGTAGAAAATAAAACCTTTAAAATACAAGCAATAAAAATGTAGAGTACAGAATATTAAATTATGACAACTAATGTAATTTAGTTATTATAAAACATGCCATGAATTTTCATTGCTGATATAAAACAATATTATTTTGAGAAATAGTTAGACATTTAATAACTTATGAAGTTATCACCTTCACACGTCTACTACTCACCTGGCACCGTACATAGTTGTTATAGTGTTAGTGACTATATTCAATATGCTGTACTTTACATGCCTGTAACTGTTTTTATAATGGCCAATTTGTACATTTTAAGTCCCCTGTTTTTACCTAGACTCTCCCCTCCCCACTCCCTCCCATCTGGCTCTGTAACTATGAATTTGTTTCTGTATTATTTGTTTATTTTGTTTTTTAGGTTCCACATATAAGTGAAATCACATGGTTTGTCTTTCTCTGTTTGACTTATTTTACTTAGCATAATATTATCTAGGTTTATTTACGTTGTTGAAAATAGCAATATTTCATTTTTATGGCTGAGTAACATTCCATTGTATATATGTATGACAGCTTTATCTATTCATCTATCAATATAGACACTTGGTTTACTTCCATATCTTAGATATTGTAAATAATGCTGCAATGAACATACAGGTACACATATCTTTTCAAACTAGTGTTTCGGGGTTTTTTTAGATAAACACCCAGCAGTGTTTTTTGGATGAACACCCAGGATTGCTGGGTCATATGGTAGCTCTATTTTTGTTTGGGTCCTTTCTTTTTTCTTGATGATTCTGGTTAAAGTTTATCAATTTTGTTTATCTTTTCAAAGAAGCAGCTCTTGGTTTCATTGATCTTTTGTATTTTTTAAGAATATATTTTGGTTATTTTTGCTTTGATCTTTATTATGTCCTTCCTTCTACTCACTTTTGGCTATGTGTTTTCTTCTTTTTCTGGTTCCTTTAGGTGTGAGTTAGATTGTTTATTTGATATTGTTCTCACTATTTTAGGTAGGCCTGTATTGTTATGCATTTCCCTCTTAGAACTGTTTTGACTGTGTCCCATAGATTTGGGGTTGTTGTATTTTCATTTTTATTTGTCTCACAGTGTTTTTTGATTTCTTCCTTGATATTTCTTTCAACTCATTTATTGTTTAGTGACGTGTTATTTGGCCTCCATGTGTTTGTGTGTTTTCCAGTTTTCTTCTTGTTATTGATTTTTAACTTCATACCATTGTTATCAGAGGTGATGCTTGACATGATGTCCATCTTCTTAAATATGTTGAAACTTGTTTTGTGGCCTAACATCTAGTCTGTCCTGGAAAATATTCTATGTACCTAATCCTCTGGTTTTCACTGGGGCTATTTGATTATTTATTCTGGGAATGGATCTGAGTAGTGGGTTGGGAAACTTATTAAACTTTGCAATATTAAGGTACAGATTGCTGCTTCATACAGCTAGTTTTGCCAGGTAGAAAAGTGATGCCATTCTCTTCATTTCTGTGGTCAAAGGGTCAATTTCAGCCTCTTAAAGGAATACTATGATCATTATTCTGTGCAGTGTTATTCTAGTTACCAGAAACTGAGTATCAGCTATATAAGGAGTTACACACTTTTATTTTTCTGAGTAATTATGTTTGCCCTGCATTATTTCTTGAATTATATCTGTTCATTATGGAATGTTGGCAAATATTTAAAAAACACAAAAATGACTATTTTTTAAATTACCCATTATTTTACTACTCAGAGATGAACACTGACATCATTTGTTTACATGTCAGAAATTATACTGTTCTTTCTGCCCATATATGCACACACGTGAATAAACAGATAGAAAACTGGGATACCTAAGATTAGGATCGTAATGATTATTTTATTTTACAGCCTGCAATTTTTTTCACTGAGCCTTAAATAGTGAGCATTTTCTCATGACCCTAAATAGTCTTTTTACAGTTGCTTTCTAAGTAGCTGCATTGAAATTTATTTTGTGCCCATGCCTATACTAATCTTCCATTACTGGGATTTTAGATTTCTTTTTTTGCTTTTATAAATGGCTCTGTGATCAAAATACTTTTAGATTAATTTCATGCTTATCTGTATTTTTCTTAAAATAAATCCCCAGAAGTAAAATTAAATAAAAGGGGTATAAATTTTAAAAGCATTTGATACATATGTGCCAAATTGTCCTTCAGAAAGACCATGCAGGTTCATACTTTTATAATAGTCTGTGTGAGAATGCCATTGCCCTCCTAGAATTAGGTTTATGTTTTCTTTTAACAGCCAGTTGAGTAAGTGAAGAATCCTAATCATTTATTTTAATTTGTGTTGGCAAGTTGAGCATTTTATATGATTGTTGAGCATGTGTATTTCTACATGTCATGGTTATTTATTTATTTATTTATTGTTCATATTATCATAGGATTTCTATTAGAATTAGAATATGGAACAAGTCAATATCAAATGGCTACTTAAAAGTGGCCATTTCTGATTCAATTTTTTATTTTATTTTATATATTTTTTTTTGTTTCTCACATTACAGTTGGCCTACATTTTCCCCCTTCACTCGCCTCTGCCCAGCCCACCCCTCACTTCTGTAATCAGTCCCCTCCCCATTGTC
Organism: Phyllostomus discolor; assembly: GCF_004126475.2. Lineage (NCBI taxonomy): Eukaryota > Metazoa > Chordata > Mammalia > Chiroptera > Phyllostomidae > Phyllostomus > Phyllostomus discolor. The sequence goes on from NC_040905.2 coordinate 67,345,774, forward strand.
CACCTCCATGGGTCCTTCATGTGTGTTCTTTGACTAATCCCTTCACCTTTTTTCAATCAGTCCTCACCTCACCCTCCCCTCATAGAGCTGTAGTCTATTCCATGATCCCATGCCTCTGGTTCTGTTTTGTTTATTACTTTATTCTGTTTATTAGACTCCTTTTATAGGAGAGATCATATGGTATTTGTCTTTCACCACCTGGCTCATTTCATTTAACATAATAATTCAGTTTCATCTATCCCATTGCAAAAGGTAGGAATTCCTTTTTCATTTTTGCTGTATAGCATTCCATTATGTAGATATAGCACACTTTTTTGTTTTTGTTTTTTTGTCCACTCATCTACTTATGGGCATGAAGGCTGTCCCAGACCTTGGCTATTGTAAATAGCACTGCTCTGAACATAGGGGTGCATAAATTCTTTTGAACTGGTGTTTCAGTATTCTTCAGATATATTCCCAGCAGTGGAATCACTGGGTCAAGGTTGATTTGACATGTTCTTCTTTTCTATTTGGGAGACTGAGTTATGTGTTAGAGATTAATCTGATTGTGTGTTGTTTCTTTTGCAACTACAGTAAGTCCTTACTTACTGTTGTCAATGGCCCTTGGATACTGTGCCTTTAGGTGAAACAACATGTGGCAAAACCAGCTTTGCCAGAGTCTAATTAACGTAAACAAGAGTTAAGCAAGTGGCACATTTCTGGTCACAAAAACATCACCAAACTTCTAAATAAAGACCTCAGACTCTTCTCATATTAAACATTGAAATAATTGTGAGCTGTACATACATTTAAGAAAGGTGAATAAAAATAAGTAAAAGAATTCTTTATCAACCTGTTTATTCCAATATAGGGTCACAGGTAGCCACAGCTTATCCCTGCACCTCAGGGCACAAGGCAGGCACCCACTCTGGGCAGGACCCAATTCCATCACAGGGCACACTTACAGCCATAACCACACTCTGACTGGGATGCTGTAGACACACCACTTTACCTAACATTAATGTCTGATATGGGAGGAAACCCATGCAGACATGGGCAGAACATGCAAGTACCACAAAGACAGTAGTAGCCCCAGCTGGGAATCATTTTTTTCTTATTGATATTGTAACAAAACAACTTTGTTCACGGACTTATACTTTTTCTCCAATAGATTTTCTGTTTTCAGTGTTTTGCCAAATGTTACCAAAGAAAATAATAAAGAGAATTTAAAAACAAATGAAAAAAATTTAGATAGATTACTTAACTTTATATGAGGTTTGTTTCTGAATACAAGATAGATATGGTGGTAAATTTCCTTCCTTTAATACTGGATGAGAAAAACTCACCCTGCTATTGAGTTGTAAAGCATTCAGAATTCAGCCTTAGGATAAACAGGGTCCAGCAGAATAACCACTTTGAGTGTGGTTGGTGGGGGACATGAATGTCTCTCATGAGATGGATAGCAACTTGAACATTTCACCTAAAATGTCATACGGTGTGCTTGAGTGATATTGCTATGTTACAGAATTACATACTTATGATTTTGTAATAAAAGATTTGGTATAGATAACTGGTGCATAAAAAAGGGAGTTATTTGTGCTGGACCCTGTATGTATTGAAAATACATATATATTTTTTTTCTCCAGATAACTTCACATTGCTTGTTTCTAGGGTTTTATTTACAACATGGTAAGAGTTTCTTGAAGGATAGTATAGCTATAATGAACATGTTCACTTGGGTCTGCTCCAAGTATTTTTAAAACACTACAGCAATTGGCATTTTACTGGAGCAGTATGCAAGCATTGAGAGAAGTTGTACCCATGCTAGTAAGAAAGATAATAATAAATAGACTATTGAGTAGCATTATGTTTCTTACAGCAGAGTGAGCATTTGAGCAACTCTCCAATCCTTTTTGCCATGAATAGAAATTAGAACCATTTGGGTTTGGGATTACCATTTATATTTAAACATAGTGTGAGTGGAATTTAGGAAATTCGCTTCAGGCATATGAAACTTAACATTGATGTGTGTGTATATGTGGTTTTATGTGTGTGTATATTAGAGGGTATGGGAGTGACAAAAATAATGCCAAAATCATAATATTGAGAAAAATGCTAAAGATGTATGAAATATTTGTTGTCATAAATTGCCCTCCAATCCAGTAATGATAAAAGACATGTGAAAAGGCTATAAGGTTACTTTCAAAACAAATACTTACCAAGCTCCAGGAAATGAATGTATTTCTGTAAAAGACACTTGGCAATTGCACAAGCCTTTTTCTTTATCTGGTTTTCAAGCAATTGACTGTTGAGGTCTCTTTGATTGCATTAGGGACACTGGGTGTACAGTTTCCTTAAGTTTCCAAAAACGTGGTGTGTGGTCACCCATTTGCCAGTAAATGGCTTTGTGAAGAATTGTAGTCGGGGCTGTATACAAATGTGAAAGATTGATGGTAAACTTAATTCTTGTAATCTGAAATCTCTTCTAAACACAAGCGCAAGCAAAAGTAGGTTTCCAGTTGTAATACAAATAAGTGATAAAATAATTAAGAAATAATAATATAAGAATAAACTCTGCCTCAGGTACTCAATACGGTAAACATACTTTTGCCGACCCCTATACATTAAAGGTGCTCCCTATTTAAAGGAACCCTACCAGCCATAATTTTTTATTTAAATAGTTATTTAAACATGAATTACTGCTACTGGTTGTCCTCTATTTCTGTCAGACTAAAGCCAGCATAATGCAGCACTGACTGTGAAGACTGGGTTCCCCTCAGTTGGCGGAGGGGGCAGGACATCATTCTCAGCAGAGGCCAGGCATGGTCCCAGCCTGCAGCAGAGCAGAGCTGTGATTTCAGCAGGTTGAAAGAATTTTCCTGGAATGAACTGGCAGATGTATAGAGAAGATATTAGTATTATTAAATGAGCAGATTCTCCTTAATTTGTATGATTTTTAAATATAGCCTTCTAAGACAAATTTTTGTAGAAAACTGAATACACTTTGATTAAATATGAAATTTAGTGAAATTTACAATTGTTTGGTTGTTATTTCCATCAAAAATTATGTGAATAAATTAAATATTATCAGCTGTAAAAATATGTATTTGTTGAACATGTAAAATATAACTGAAAATTCTGATATTAACTCTTTGCTTGATAACTGTGTGCTTCAAAATCATCTTTTGTGAGATTCAAAAGTCCTTTTCTGCCATGTTGATTTCTTAGGTTATGAGGCTTTTTGCAAAGTTGTATGAGTATCAGATGGTTCCTCCAGGCAGCGATGAGTAAAGTATACAGAGAAGTGACCGGAGAAGGAGTTACCCTGGCCTTACACTTTTTTGTTTCCCCTTTCTGCCACTGTTTTTCTCTCTGCATATCTTTAGATAAAACTCGAAACTTGTTATTGAGATTTTTGTGGGAACCAAGTGAGTCAAGGAGAACGCTTTGAAACTGTTGTCTGGCCCCTGACACACTGTACAGATGCTCAAAATTCGAGGACCAGGAACAGTGTAAAAGTGCTTATCAGAGCAACTCTTTACTGCCTTAATTTGTGTGTACAGATTGCCATTAGTGTTGTTGCTGTCTGTTTGGTATAAGACTTGCTAGCTAATTTCCTTGTTTATTAGCTAAGTGATTTTCTTAATGGCTACCATTTTGACAAACAAAGAAATCTTAGCTGCTCTGAGAGGAAAAAACAAATTTTAAAAATCGCGGTGAAACAGATAAGGAGCATCTGTAATTGTGCTGCTGCTGCGTTGTTGGTATGGGAGAAAATCTGGCGATTGACCTTGATTCTTCACTGAAATCGCATAAATATGCATAATTTGGCCTTTATCCATAAAGCAAATAGCAACAGTCTCCAGTTAAAGCAGGGATTCAATTTCCTTTGTTTTGGGCGTGGAAAAGGGAATCTTTTTCAACCTCATTATCAGATGGTTTCGTGAATTTTTTCTTGAAATATTTTAGAATCTTTATTTTGACAGGGGCATTTTGTTTGAATTCATATTTTATTAACCAAGGGTTATTTAGTTTACATTATGCTTAAAGATTTAGAGGCCAGCAAACTGTTTAAAGGAGATATGTCTTTTTTTAAATAATCAAAGAAAATCCAAATACCCATTGGCATCCATGCAACCCTCCCCGCCACCCCACTGTGATCTGATGATAGATTTTAGATTAGGGGCCCTGGAAGGGACACTGGGCCTGTATATTGGGGAGCCAGTTTAAGGTTGTTTTTGTTTTATTTTATTCTTCTCCAAACAAGTTTAGATTGGAAAGCTGGAAGCCTATAGCTAACAGCCTGGGAACCTCACCGAGTCTTCATGAAGTCAGCCTCTCTGGGTGCCCTCCATCTATCCATGTTGGACCCGGGTTCGGATCTGGGTTTGGGGGTGAATAGTCTAACAGGGGTGTCCAACCTGCAGCCAAAGGGCCTCATGCGGCCCAGGATGGCTATGAATGTGGCCCAACACAAAATTGTAAATTTACTTAAAACCTCTCTTTTGCTCACCAGTTTTTGTTAGTATTTGTGTATTTAATGTGTGGCCCAAGACAACTCTTCTTCCAGTGTGGCCGAGAGACACCAAAAGTTTGGACACCCCTGCTAGGATTTACATATACCCATCTGTGCCTCCACAGCGAGAAATTGAGATTGAGGCCGTTGTCTCATACATGCCCTAGCTGGGGATTAAACCTACGACCTGTGTGTGTGCCCTGATCCAGAATCAAATCCATGCCCCATGGGACGATGCTCCAACTAACTGAGCCACACTGGCCAGGGCAGAGATTCATCTTTTAAGTAAGGCAAGAAAATGTGAGTTTCTTAGAATTTAAGTAGGAGTCACCTTTGCTCTTGCAAACCTGGCTACTATTGTTACGTTTTTTGTTTATTTAAGCACACCACAGTCAGCCAGATGAGAATAGAGAAAATAGTTAAAGAAAAAGCATTTGTCTCTATTTAATCCCTTCATTTGACTCTTTGTACTTTTGCCCCTTTTGTTTTCTTTCCCATGGGTGCCCATCACATTCTGTGAACTGTAAGTTTCCCTCATTGAAATGCAGCTACCTGCTCTCTGTATAACTATGAGCAAGTTATTAAACATTTTTGTGCCTTGATTTCCTTACTTGTAAAATGGCAGTAAGCTATTACCTACTTCATAATGTTTTTATGAGGGATTAAATATATTAAGATGTGTCAAGCACTTAGCTCAGTACCTAGTTGTACAAAGTGCTGAGTGTCCAGTTATCTTATAATTGTTAATAGAACCTATTGACAGAATAGTGATTGAGAGCCATAAGCTGCATTGCCAGATGTCAAAATGTTAAGACTGAACTGTTGATTACTTACATGCAACAGCACCGGGATTGGTGTTTTGTTTTTTCTACATGAACACACATGTAGAACAACCTAAAGATACAAAAGCACTGCTAAGTCAGTTCCCAGAAGACTATTGAATGGTAAGAGAGACTGTCTTAAGACTCCTAGGAATCATGTTGAATTTGTTAATTTTATTAGAAAAGGAGACAGTATCCATATAGTGTTGAGCTGGTTGGTTTTCTTGTGTATTAATTTCACTAATAGTTGACATAGTGCTTTCTTTATCCAGTGTGAATGTTCTAAATTATATGACAGTCATTAAATCTTATTTGTAAATTAATTTCTGGCATAGTGAGTATATTTCTATTTGAGGCACCACACTTTTAAACATTTAGAATATAACCTTAGTCATTTTGAGAATACTACACACAAAATGATTTGGAAGGACATTTTATTTTCTAGTATGTATTTTCAGCAGGTGGAGAATGGCTTTTGACCGGCCATACGAGCACACAGAACTGAATGTCAGACAGAACAGTTTTTAAAAAACTGCATTTTCATCATGTACAATGAAGCACAATAATTCTTTTTAATATTGCCTTGAATATTTTTCCAAGTAGTTATTGATAGAGGTGTGTCAATTTGGTAGAAGAGAAAATTGTAATGTTAAATGTTTAGGTCTTCAGAATATTTAAATATATCCAGATAGATAAATACAAGTATTTTAACACGTATAGCATATCTGATATATTTACATGGTAAAAACCATTTATAGTAGTACATGGTATCAGCCTTCCATCTTTCCTATGTCATTGGGCCACTATTATGAAAAATCACATATTTGAATCTACTCACTTTTCTTCTAATTTTCATTTTCTCTTGAAATTTAGGCAGTATATTCCATGGCCTATTTTTATATAACTTTTAAGAATTGTACGTACTAAATAATAGTTCTCAGTTTTTGTGCAAAAATAGATCATGACATAGAATCTATAAATGATAGAGATTGCTTATGGCACCAAGGTCAGCAATTTTAGATCATTGTCAGTGTTTATTTCAAGTTAAGTGTTGGCACAAGCAGTTACACAACTGTAGTCTTTGCAGTCGTGTGCTGCATAGTTTGTATATTGAATAATACTCCAATTAAGCTTACTTGAGTTTTTGAGATAAAGATGTGTATGCAACTTGACTAATTTCCAAAGTACCTTATGGAGTGGGCAACTTTGAAAAAAAAAATGACAATTTAAAGAGTTATATTTCCTGCACTGAACATATTATTACTGGCATTTTGCCACTAAACTGTATGATGAGGGAGGGATATTGTTTGTATACTTTGCATTTATGGCTTAATTTCTGAGGCTGAGTTCCAATTTTGTTTATTCCCTCAGGTAATTACTGGTTTTCAAGATGCAAAATAAGTGTATCATTGGATTTTTTAATGGTTAAACTTATATTGTAGATGTCCTTTCTTTAAATGTAGGCACTAACTCATCTTACACATCAAAGTAGTGTGTGATTCTCATTTGTGGCTAAAGAGTTAATCATCTCTCAGTAATGCTTTGAAGTTAGCTTTTTTCCTCATTTTTTTTCTCCTTAACCCAGCATGGGTTCATGAATAAAACTAACCACTCTGATAGATACAGTGTATTACTGCTTTTGCCTATGGCTCTTGCTAATAAAAATTCAAATTCTGGTTAGTTTGCTGGAATCAAATCAATGTAGTATATGGCATATTTTTTTCCTCTTATGAAGCCCTCTCACAGAAAACAGGTGGGAAGAAAATAGCATGAGGATGGGCAGGAAGGACAGGGCCATGCAGGGTTCAGCATAGGGGAGCTTTTTTGCCTATCTTGTGGTTGTTGTGTAGCCTATACAAGAGTTTTTACTTCTCACTGCCCTAGAATCATTAAAATTCCTGCCCTGGTCTGTGTGGCTCAGTTGGTTGGAGTGTTGTCATGTAACCAAAGGGTTGCAGGTATGATTGTTCTTGAGGGCACAAACCTGGGTTGTGGGTTCAATTCCCCTTCTGGGTGCTGACCCCTGGTCTGGGCACATAATGGAAACAACCAATTGTTGCTTCTCTTACATTGATGTTTCTCTCTCCCCCTTCCTCTGTCTCTAAAAGGCAATGAAAAAAATGGCCTTGGGTAAAGATAAAAAGATCCTTAATATTCCTATTCCTTAGGACTAAATTCCTAAAAATTCCTATTCTTTAGTCAAAGTATATGAATCTTCCGTTTTGTAGATGAAGTAACAATAACAACAATGGCAGTAATTTAATATGATAAAAGTGTATGGGGGTGTGTGTGTGTGTTAAAATGCAGCTACAATGTGAATTTATCAGCTGAAGAATAGGTAGGTGATGAAGAATATGTAGGTAATGGCTAAAACAAGGGAATTCGGACAGTTGCTAAAATTGTCATGTGCTTGCAAAATTACCGAAGCACTAAATCAAATAGGAGTTTGTCATTTTAAGGACTAGGATGTTTTCCACTAATGTCAACACAGAAATGAATTGTGCTTAGATGCTTTCTTCAGAAGTGACATGTGAATTTAGAAACCAGTGAACATGCCAGAATTAGACTGATGGTTGTATATGAAATTCCTTACTGGAACCAGACACTAAACTCATACTTGGCTCAGCTAGAAAGATTCTTGAAGTACAGTTAGGGGAATCAAATAAGGAGTTAACTGAGCATGTGATACACATACATATCACATTAGGTAGGATCATAGTTTCCAGAGTTAGAGACACCCAGATTTTAAGTATTTAAAGGCTGGTTCCTTTGAGCAAATAAATTATTCTTTCTGAGCCTCAGATTTCTTAATTATAAAGTAGAGATAGTGATGTTACCTAATTCATATTATTACAAGAAATAATTACCAAATATGAAAAAAATTAAATAAAACAGTGAACAAAAACTGCCAATGCCAAAGCCTTGGAAATCTGTCACCATTTACATATTTTGCATATAATGGAACACATCATTACACAGGCTCGTATTTGGCCCCAGAATCCTGCTCAACACAGAACATCAGGATGTTCCACTATTTTGAAGAGTTGGCAGTCAATGTGAAACACATGTGTTCTCTCTCAGCAAACCCAGCTCCTCCCATCTTCTCTCTATTATGTTGACAATCTCCCTAGTGCAAATGTCAACACAGTTACTTGGAAAAATGGGAAGAGAATGATCAGTTATCAATAATCACAGCATTCAGGCATGGTGCTGGGTGCTTCACAGAGATTTGTGTTGAGTAGGTGATTCCCAAATTTACATTTTCAAGTTTATCCTCTAACTCCAGGCTCCATTCACAAATTCATTTATAATTTAGCTCCTTCACTTAATTGTCTGAAAGGTGTCTATACTTGTTGCTCACTCTTCACTATCCTTCACCCACATTGGACTTTTTTATGTTCCTTGACCATTTTAAGTTCATTTCTGTCTTGGGCTTTTGTTCTTGCTGATCTCTATGCCTGGAAGGCTGTGTCCTTTTATTCTATGCATCTTGCTGCTTCTCCTTATTCAAATGTCATTTCTTCTGAGACTGAGATTTCTCTCTGACAACTGTATTAAGTTATTCTCTTATCTGGACAGTTTTTTAAAAAATATATTTTATTGATTATGCTATTACAGTTGTCCCATTTTTCCCCCCTTCACTCCCCTCCACCCTGTACACCCTCTCCCACCCATTTCCCCACCTTTAGTCATGTCCATGTGTCTTACTTATAAGTTCTTTAGCTTCTAGATTTCCCATACTATTCTTACCCTCCCCCTATCTATTTTCAACCTACAATCAATGCTACTTATTCTCTGTACCTTTTCCCCCTCTCTCCTCCCACTCCCCTGTTGCTAACCCTCTATGTGATCTCCATTTCTGTGGTTCTGATCCTGTTCTAGTTGTTGGCTTAGTTTCTTTTGGTTTTGCTTTAGGTGTGGTTGTTAATAATTGTGAGTTTGCTGTCCTTTTACTATACATGTTTTTTCTTTATCTTCTTTTCTTAGATAAGTCCCTTTAACATTTCATAAAATAAGGGCTTGGTGATGATGAACTCCTTTAACTTGACCTTATCTGAGAAGCACTTTATCTGCCCTTCCATTCTAAATGAAAGCTTTGCTGGATAGAGCAATCTTGGATGTAGGTCCTTGCCTTTCATGACTTGGAATACTTCTTATCTCATCATGCTATATGTTTCTAAAGATACATGTAAAATTTTATATGTTTCTTTCTTACATATAAAATTGTTATTTATTTAATTGTCTATTGTTTTATCTCTCAACCCAGAATGCAAGCTCCCTGATTGCAGCAGCCCTGTATGGCTTGTTCAACACTGCACTCCAAACACCTGAAACTGTGTCTGGCTCAGCTACCTGATCACAGGGATGGGAGGTGGCAGAGCTGGAATGCAGACCCAATGCTGTGCTCTGAAAACCTGTGCAGCAATGCAGTCAGAGGTCAGAGACCGGAATAAGACGGAGGGGGCTATGTTGAGTGCTTGGAACTTCCTCTGAGTCCCTGAGCTGGCATTTATTGTTTCTCCAGCATTGTCAGACAAAAGCTGGTCCTGGTCACTTTATGCTCTGGAATACTTGGCTTATCTCTCTTCCCTTTCCTTTTGACTCGGTGCCCAGGACATGCACCGTTAATGTTTTACAAAAATGCATTCAGTCCCTTACTGCTTGGGAAAAACAAACACTGGATTTTTAAAGAAGCTCCCAAAGGTCTAGAGTGCATGGTTTTGAACCCAGATGGAATTTTACACGTGGCTTGGGTTCTTCCTTTTTGAATCTATGCTGTTTTCTGAGCATTTGTTACCTGACGGTGCATTTATCATAGTCATATCTTTCTTTTTTGTGACTTTGTGTTAATAACACAGATGATGCTTTGGTTGTACTTATCCCATATTGACTACAGCAGTTCCACCCCCATCCCTTTTTGTCCTGTCCCCCATTCCCAATGCCAAACTTGGTGCTGCAGCTGGGCTAGCTATATTGTTTTTAGCCCGACATACTATAGAACAAAGCAAACAGTCTGGTTGTATACATTATTAAAATGTATAACTATGTTTTAACTTTTGGGAAAAAATTGAAAAGAAGAAAACCAGGGCAGTTGATTAAAATGGGATAATCCGCTGCATAATAAGTCATACCCAACAGATCACAGAGGGAGAAGTTACTGATGCTTTTTACACTAGGACATTTGGTGTGCTTTGCTGCGTTTGACCTTTTAGAAGCTATTGACATCATTTGGGAACTGCCTGTAAACCCGCCGTAACCAGTTAAACAGAAGGAATCTTAGCATTGTGGAAATGACTTGATTAATTTAAATCCAAACACACACAGCCCTGCCTGGATGCCCTTTGTGAGACCCTCGCACAAAAGGATTTCATTCAGGGGCATTATAACCCACATCCTGCTGCCAGGCCCTTTCAGCTCTGCTCGTCTTCTTAGGCTGCAGGCAGCATCTTGAGCCCCTCTTATGCTTCCTTTTATTTCACGAATACAGTATCTGTGCTGAGATTCAGACAAATGCTCTACATTTCCCTCCAAATTCTTTCTTTGTATCCTAGGGAAAAGGTATTTTAAAGTCCCACTAATTGAGGGACTAAAATGGGAACTTATCTAAAACTGGCTTCTTTAGAAAAGTATATTAGAACTTAATCCAGCGCATCCTCCGGGAATTGTAATCAAAATTAGAATCATGAAATGTTGAAATAAGTTTTTGGTATTAGTGTAAGCCATCATCTATAATACCTTAACTTTTAGAATAAAAACATTGAAGACTTTATAATCCATGTTCAGTTTTGGGAAAACGTTCAAGTTAATTGACTTGTGGGTGAGTTCAGAGTAGTATAGGGATCTAGTCCTGGGTTTTTAAATGAAAGCAAAATTCAGATTCTTTAAGGATAAAACTTTGAATAATTTCAGCCTATTATGGTTTGAACTGAGTGGAGTACCCACACATTGGACATTCTACCGGGCTTAGTTGCAGAAGAAGGCAGATATTTGTGTGGGAGCAATGTAGAAAATTGCTACAGAATGCTTCACAACACATCGAAACGTCAGACTGGAAAAGACCAACACCCTCATTTTAAACAGCAAAATACCCATGGCCCCTGCTACTTGATTATTCAAGCTCTTACAGGCCCCTGCTTGACCAACTTCTGCTTCTTCATTACCCAATTACAACACTCTTGCAGAAAACAAATGCAGCCTTTAGAGAAGGTGGTGTAATCCCATCCTCTGTGGTTTTGTTCATTATCATTCATGTTAATAACTACCATTTTAAGGGCTTGTGATGTGCCAGTCCTTTGTGCATTATCTTTGTTTTGATAACTACAGTATCAGGCATAGTTCTCCTTTTGACAGTTAGGAACTGATGTTTAGAAAATACAGGGGTTTGCCAACAGTGCTAGTTACTCTGAATTGGTAAATGGAGCAGAGGAAGAGTCTGCTACTGCTTCTGCAAGATGTTATTAGCTGACACAGGGAAGAGAATTGGCTAACAAGAGATGTTTCTCCCAAGCTTTGTAAGTGGACTTGAGAATGTTATGGTGAATGAGTATGCCATGGGTCCTCAGCAAGAAAGAAAAATTAAGGCCATTTTGGTCTTAATGCCTCAGATATAGTGGGTGCACTGTAAGGGACTATGCCAGCCCCTCCTTGCTGGCTGCCATTAGAAGCAGTAGATGTCTAGGTGAGGGATGTATGGGGGAGCTGGAAGCCATGTGACACAAGAGAAATGACAGCATTATTTTGACCCTCTGTTTATTCTCATTTCAAAAAGTAAAATTCCAATTTCTCCTTTATCCTACCACCTTTGGTTGATTCAAAGCTCATGTGACATAATTTAAATACTTTGGAAAATGAAAATAATTAGGGCATAACATTTTTTCTCATTTATTCAATAAATATTTATCATGTGAATGCCAAATGTAAGGTGTGGTGCTGTATGGAGCATAAGAAGCAAATAAAAACTTTGTCTCTACTTCTCAGAAGATTGCAATGAGTAGGAAAATAAGATACATGATAATAACTCAGCAATAGGATGTTTTGCATGTAGTCTGTAAGGCAGAGAGCCCTGGAATTTCTGAGGAGGAACCCATCCCTGACCGAAGGTAGGCATGTGTGGGGTTACAGGAGGGAGAAGTTGTAAGAGCAAAGGCCCGGAGGAGGGAAAGTACCAAGACCTTCTAGTGTATCAGATTGTCTAACTGCTGTAGCTCAAAATGCCCAGAGGTCAGTCTGACAAAGAAGGGCTTATGTTGAAGCTGTGAGATCTGCACTTGATTCAGTGACCCACAGGGGAAGCCGTTTAGGATTGTGGAGTTTCGTGGTAAGGCAATGGTTGTGAAGCCTCATCGAGGACAAAGACACACAGAAGAATTCAAGGGGCAAGACACTGAAGTCAAGGGGACCAGAGCATTCTGGGATGACTGTTAGAGGAGATCCAAGCTATGGGGAAACTGTGGGACTGCAACTAGGAGAAAGATCAGTGAAATCTGTCCACTGACAGGACTTAAGGGTGATGGAGAGTTAGAGCTTTTTTGCCATTGGAAGTTCTGTGGTACCTTTTTCTTAAATCAGTATGCATTTGTTTTAATTAACAAATGTAAACCCAAATGCTAATCAAAAAAGTCCTATATACCGCTATTGTTTTTTTTTTTATGTCAGTCCTTATCATATACTTAACTGGAATTAAGAAAAGTATATCAAGACCAGGGGAGCCAAGAATGTTGCTCATCTGGGCTAGGAAGAAGTACAAGATAAATTATGAGGCAAAGCTAGTTTAAGGTGAAGGGTGTTTGCCTTATCTTTAGAAAAGCAATGTGGGAGAGGAGGCAGGCTGGCCACTGCAGCTCACTAGTCTAAGCTTGGCTTCAGAAATCCCGGCCAAGTTCCTCTCAGAAGTAGAACTTTAATCCCCATTGCTTCTGAATTGGCTTTACCACTATGATTTCACTGTAGTGTAGGAAACTGGTTAAGCTCAGGGCCATGTTGACCCCCAGGCTTCAATTTAAGGATTGAGGTGGCTGCAGGGGAGTTGATGAGATTTATAATACTTTGCCAGTCAAGGGGTTATTTCCTTGGGAAATGTACTATGTCTTTTTCCCCCTGCCTTCTGCCCTTTGTTTCATTTCAGTTTGATAAATTATAAGATTGTTTGGATGTCTGTGAAGCCTTGGGATCCACTGGGAGATAAGTAGATTTTCTCAAGTTTTGGACAGATAAAAGGAGGTATAGTTACCCAGGAAAAATGTCAGGCTTGGCAGAGCTAGTGCTGGTGCTGGGTCGATTTCTCGCCTGTCCCCAGCTCTGTGCTGGGAGTGGCCCGATGTGGGCGTGTACCTCACAGGGCCTCTCTGTGCTACACGTGGGAAAGGAGGTGGTGATTTCTGTACAAAGCTATCAATGTGAGAAAGAGTTTATGGTCTCTGAGAAGGTGGTGAGGCTGCATTGACCAGAGAGTTTCGTGGAGTGTCAGGTGGAAACAGAACACTGACCTGAGTGGGACTCGTGGAGCTGTGTTTGTAGATTCAGAGGCGAAGGAAAACTCAATGAGGCCTGGAGTTAGGAAGTGGGGGTTGAGGAAGTTTGGCCCCTTTATTTCGGAAAGCAAACGTCTGTAACAGGACACTTAATCTGGCGCCCTGGGGCCATTTGTCTCACTGATACTTGATTGCTATTCCTGCTGGTGGTCTTGCACATTCCTTTCAGCCTTTGTAGTGACCAGAGACCTTTTGGTTCCGTCTTATTTGTGGATAGGCTCTTTTTTGAATGGTATCTTTAAAAGAAAATCTAAAGAACTGGCTTTACTGTTGGACTATTTCTTTATGACCATCACACCTCTGGAAAAGTCGATAAACCTGCGCTCTTTTGTGTGTGTGTTGTATAGATAACCTTTATTTCTTTACCCATCTTAATTCTGTTTGGACAGGTGGGTCATCTCCCTGGTAAGTTGTTTGACACAACCTTGAAATAGTCTGGCTAGTATGTTAGGATCTAGTCCCCTGAACCTGTCATAGGTCTTCACTGAGAGCAGGTACACCAGGATTGCAAGTTCAGAACATATTTAGGTGAGTTTCTATTTTTCAAATTAAATAGTAACTCATATCCATGGTTAAAAAACTTAAAATTTTAAAAGTGTACAACATAAAAATTGGAAGACTCTCCCAATCTGTAATTGAACTCCCAGAAGTAAATACCCCTAGCAATTGGGTGTGTATCTTGATATTTTCAGTATGTATTTAAATAAACAAATACATTTACTTTAAAATATACCTTATGTAAGATGCATATGTATATATATATATATATATATATATACGTGTATATAGATACTACTTTCACTTATATCATGGCAAAGTTTGCATATATATTATTTTCTCTTACATCATGATAAAATTTGCATATTTGGCTTCTCCAGCTCAGGGTGTCAGGAAGATCAAGTGAAAGGACAGAAGTAATTTGATTTTTGTTGTAAAGCTTCTTCACTTTCCCTAATTTAGGGGGAACCGAATTATTGTGGTTTTTGTGAGGGAAGACTTTATCATTCTTTCAGAATTTTCCCTTACCTCTGCTGTAGGGAAAAGTTCAAATTGTCAGTTAGGTTTAAATTCTTTATAGTTTTCCAAATTGTGTAGTGTGGATGTTTTATTCTATTTTACTATTTTTGTAAGCAGTATTATTGCGGTTCATTTGTATGCTTTTTTCCTCACAAGGGAAACATTAAAAGCAGGCTTAGCTTCACCTAAATAGAAGTAGAGATAATAATAGTTTCTTTGAAATAGCTTAGATCTAAGTACACAGGACTGAATGACAACCTTCATTTTTTATTGTTAGGACTACCTTAAAGAGAATCTGCCAAGTTATTTGCTTATCTTTACAATGACAGTATTTACAGTAGAAAAATTAGACCGTGGTATTGTTTAAAAACATGTCAATCCAATATTCATGGAGAAGAAAACAATAGTTTTCATAGTACAGATGACAAATTATATACATATTAAAGCACTGCATCTGATCAAATAAGCATGATATATCATTATAGACTCAGTTTGAGGTTGAAACATTGTTATGTTAAGAAATTACTTTAAACGTGGTATTTTTAAGAGGGGTTATATTCCTGTGAATGAGGATGACAGATGCAGGGCAGGACAGACACTTCAAAGGGGAGACTGAAATTATGTGTAGCTTTGGGGGTTGTTAGAAGTGAAGTAATTCTGCCTGTGATGGAAGAGACTTAATCAAGAAGACTGTGTAGCCGTAAGATGGCAGATTTCTTCTGATTTTATCTGCGTGTCATAATTAGGCATTTCGCTGGAGGTGGCTTCTGGATAAGCAGTGTGTTGGCGAGGCTTTGCTGGAGCTTGGAAATAAATGGAATGGACAGCTGCCGCCTCCTGGAGAAGTAAATAGAGAGAATCCGTTTTCATTGTTATCAGTACACTGACCTCCGGAGGCACATATGTGAGCTTTCTTTTTAGAGGGAATCAAGTATTCACCCTCAAGGAAAAGGGTGTTTTTAATGCAATAATATTAATGTTTGTTCAATAAGAAAACAACTTATGAATACTTATACTGTTTCTACCTGTGAGCTTTATTTATTGACCTGTGACTTCATCAGAGCTTCAGCTGTGAGAGGGCTATTGCTAATGGAATCATGTAATGACATTTGTCATTAAAAAGTCACATCGCAATGAATAGATTCAGAATTCATTGAGTCCCCTTGCTCTGTGTCACACTCACCGCGTCTGTGACAACCTTCATTTCCTACTTAGCAAATCCAAGCCTGGTAGCTCCAGCCCCAGGAAGTTGTTAAAGCAATTAAAGGCTTCTGTCTCCCAGCACATTGCTTGGTTACCATAGTATCCTCTGCCTCCAAGTCTCTCCTGATGATGTCAGTATGCATACAGGGGTTGTTCAGAGCATCTACGTGGGGATGATTCACCCTGCAATAAAGCCCCTCTCTCGCTTGCTTGGTTTCCAGTGCGATTTCAGACGTCCCTAGAAAAGGAAGGTAAGTGCCTTCTTTTGCATGTCAGAGAATTACTAAATGCCTCTATTATTCTGTTTCAGGTGTGTGAACGGTTCTGTGCTTTCCAAGATATACTACTGACTGAAATCATAATGTGTTGGAGCATATTGAGCCAATTACCTAGAACAGGCACAGTTTGTACTCAGGGTCTGTGTGTGCCTGCACACCTGGGGCACACAGGCAGATAACTGTGAATGCACAGTGCAGTGCCTGCTACTCTCCCTGGTGAGCAGCAAAAGCTAACACAGCAGAGCTTTTCATTTCAAACTATTGGAATGATACAAATTTCTCAAAGTACTTTGACAGCTGTTACAGTACAAATGGGGCTATGTTTCAAGTGTGCGAATTACATATATGTTGTTGACATTTTATATGTTTTACCCAGTTTAAACAACATTAACATTTGAATATTGGAAGATATTATGAGAAAGAAAGGCCAAGTTAGGTTGTGAATTTTTATTTTAAGGAAATTAAAACTTATACTGTAGGACAAAGATTTAGTTATGGGTCAATATATTAAGTTTAAAGTATAATGATAATCATTATTGCATATTTATTTCACACTGTTAATGTTTCTCACTATGTTATAGTAAAAATAATGCTCCTGTTTTGCAATACATGAAATTAGTCTTCATAAAAGTTTTCCACAGAACATAGCTAGGCTTCTTAAGGATAAGCCAGTTGTGTTCAGCTTGGTGAAAAGAATATGTAAATCACTTACAGCAATCAAATGAATGAGTATTTCCCTTGAAAAGTTAGTTTTCTGTTTCAGTGTTTCTACTCGGGGTGCCTCAGGAATAAACAATAAATGAGGCACACAAGACAGGTTTCTTCCTACCAGCCTACTTCTGAATCTCTGCATTCTGAGAGTTCTGCTCATCTGACAGTGCTAGTCATGCCTTGTTTCTTCTTCTTGATTCCTGAGGGGCTATTTCAGTATATTCTGTGGAGAATGTAATGCTGTGTTTATATGGAGGTGGCAGGTAAAGGCAGTTTCTAATTAATTAGTGGCTGGATAGCTTTGCAAGAGAAAAAAGAATGAGAATGGAGTGAATATGGTGGGGAGCTCTCCCATTTCTTTCTGTAGCTGAACCTTTATTCTGTGTAGGAGGTCGACAGATGGCTTTTTTGAGATGTTGGTAAATGGTTTAGACTGTCCATTTCCAGAGAGACGTTGATTAACATAGGCATTTTGTTTTGTGTGTTTTTGGAGTCTTCTGGAATGTACCCTGCTGTCCAACTCTGCTTTGCTTTTGTGTGAGATTGTGTTAGTGGACTGCTGACACTCTTCATTCACCTTGCTATAGCCAGAGAGAAACACAGTTGTGAGAGAGCATAAAAGGAAGGTTAAAATTTTAAATTCAGTTACTTATATGTGAGGATATCTGTCTTATCTTAAATATAATAAATGCTTATTTTGTAAATTTCTCTCTACCCTGAAAACATGCTAAACTCCTTTGACTTCTAATTTATTTTATATAGTCATAGTTAATCCTGTTTTTGTGTTTGAAAACTTGCTAGTTATTTGCTATTAAAAAATCCTGAAAAGTAGAGATAACTTATGATACTACCTATTTTAGGTTATGGCAGGTTAAATATTTTAAAAATTGAATCTCTATAAACTGTTTCCACTCTTTCTAAAACCCCTTCAGTGAAACACTTTCATAAAGCTTCTGTTGAAAAGAAGGCTATATTACATTTCAGGATATATGGTATCAGGGCTTTCTCTTTGTTGTATTAATGTTTTGGGTGATATAATTTAGTCTATTGAGTAGCTAACTCTGCAATAAAAGAAAATACTTATGAAGCTTTGAACCCTTAAAATAACCATGAAAATATTCTCCTGCTGACTTAACTGATACAAGTAGCAGTTTATGTAGAATGTTCTATAAAGATTACAGTTTCCTTCATGCTTCAGTCAGAAGGTGTTCCCAAGCAGTTTTAGGCAGGATGATTTTAAAAATTGCTTTAGCAGAGTTTTCATTTTGTTTTTATGTCATAATAAGACTGTCTTAAATTTTACAGATATTTAAACTTATTCCTACTGTTAGATGAGAATGCCAGGTCTGCAGACCTGGTGAAACATGAGACAATGAACTGTGACAGAAAAGGGATCACTTTGGCTTAAAGCACCCAACAGATTAGAGGAAGCTGTATGGGGAACATGGACCTGGAAGGAAACACTTTGTCCAGCGATAGCAGGGAAACTCCAGCTCTGAGGACCTGGTTACATGCTTTGCCCAGTTTCTGTGTTCATTTCCCGGCAGAGCCCGGGCTGGAGCCTGCACTCCCACACTGACCGGTGGGTTTTCAAGTGCAAGGCAGCACACTCCCTAGTTGAGTAATTTTTTTCCTCAGCAACTTTTCTCCCACACTAGAAGTGGTTAGAACAATGTAATAGCGAGGAAAGTGTATTAGTTTTCTTTTGTTGCTATAACAAATGACTTGAGAACTTGGTGGTTGAAGGAACACAAATTTATTATCTTACAGCTCTGTTTGTTAGAAGCCTGATACAGGTCTCAATGGACTATAAAACCCAGGTATCGGCAGGACTACAGTCCTCTCTGGAGGCCCTAGGGGAGAATCCATTTTCTTGCCTTTTCCGGCTTTTATGGGCCACCTGCATTCCTTGGCTCCTGGCCACCCTCCTTAGTCTTTGCAGCGAGGAAGTGCAGGCCCAGTCCTTATGCAGCCATCTCCCTGATGCTGCACAGCTGGGGAAGGTTCTCCACATTTAAGGACCTGGGGGAGTAGACTGGGCCCTTCTGGATAACCCAGAATAATCTTCCCATTTTAAGGTCTCTAATGACATCTACAAAGTTCTTTCTGTCATGTAAAGTAACATATTCATTCACAGGTTCTGGGCATTAGGACACAAACATCTTTGGGGACCATTATTCTGCCCACCGCAGAAAGATTACAAAATGCATGGCTGATTCCGTCAATACCAAATTCACAAATGGTATATTTTTACTGACAACTATAAATTAAACTGGTGATTGCCAATAGAGACCATGAAATTTTGACCCAATTGGGTGGATGCAATCTTCCCCATGGATATTAAGATACTTCAAGATAGTTAATGGGGTAAAATCAAATTAGAAAGAAATGTTTCAGCAACTCAAACATTCAGAACTCAGGTACAGATGTGAGCCTTATAAAGTGACACTATTCTCAGTTTAATATTTTTAGTGAGACACTCACATCAGATGAAATTAATTAAACAAAACTGATTTGGGATTGTGAAAATTCCATTAGTTAACTCCTATGTGAATGAGCCTGGGTTTCTTTAGAAACTGAAGGGTAATGGCTGGGCCACTAGAGACCCAAATGCAAGATCCAGTAACCCTGAGTTTTGAATAACACTGCTGTTCACTGCTTTGGCGTTAAGCCATATGACTCACAAGACCCAGCAGATGAATGTGGCAGGTATGCCCTACACAGTTTCCTAGGGAAGGCACAATATATTATCATAATAAATAATGCTAGACTTGAGACCAACAGCTGCAAAAATAGTTTCTTTTATTGTTCACATCCTGTGTTTATCATAAATTTGAGCCCCTTATGGCACATGGGTCCATCCATAGTAAGTATAAGATAATTTATATCTAGTAGTAGTTCTTAAACCTTCTTTGCTAAACACCAGTGGTGAAAGATGCAGAAGAGAAACTGATTTAGCATATTACTTTTGGACAGAAAGCCTAAAATTACATCTTGCTGTGGTTCTCTCAAGGAAAGGAAATGGAAGGAAAACCAGCTGTTTTTCTGCTTGTATTTCTTTTTATTTTTAGAATCATTTTCCGGAGGACAACTGAACAGTACTATAGGACCTTTACTTAGAAGACAAGGGCTTGTGGAAGGCACCTTTCTTTGCAAGAAGTAATTATTTTCACATTGATTCTTTTTGGTACCAGAGAAGTACAACAACCTTAGGATTCTTTATGAAAGCAAAAACTGATTTTATGCCATGATGGGATTTATTAGTCAGAATATCATCATTACAAGAAAAGATGTTTTTTGGCAAGTTAAAACTTAGCAGTTAGTTACACAATTTGACAAATGACAAAATAGCTATGCATCTATAGAAACTATCTCTATAAATAAAAATGCATTTAGTTGAAAGTGTTTCTTCCTTTATACATACATTAAACTCACTTAAGCATTTAGTTTCTTGTATCTATCATCTAGTAGATGTTATTTCAAGTGCTAATATAAGTTAATAGAACCCAAACACCTTTCAACATTTTTAATATGTATACAGAATTTTCAATTTAATACTAATTTCCTCAGCCAAGGTAAATTAGAGGGAATAGAGGTCAAATCTCTGTTTCAAAAAAAGAAAAGAGAGAGTGAGAAAGAAAAACAAAAAGAAACTTCACCAAGCAGCTCTTTTTCTGTAATGGAAGAGACTCTTTAATCTTTAAATCATTTTGAACTGGCTCAGTTGCTTTACTGATCCTTTAACTTTGTTAAAAATTATCTTAAAAGTTTATCTTTGAGAGAAATTGGAGATAACGGTACCAATGGAAAGGAGAGTTTTAAGGTTCTTAATGGTAGTTAGTCTGTGGTATTTGATAAGATGGAAAGAGACTTCAAAAATGA
Source organism: Phyllostomus discolor (assembly GCF_004126475.2). NCBI lineage: Eukaryota > Metazoa > Chordata > Mammalia > Chiroptera > Phyllostomidae > Phyllostomus > Phyllostomus discolor. Next base: position 67,366,712 of record NC_040905.2, read on the forward strand.
AAAACTTCAAAGACTGTTATGATTTCTAATTGACTGTTTTGGAAATTAGCTCAGAGATTTTAGGTCTAGAGGGTTTTCCCATAATGGAAGTGAAGGTCATCAGCAAGTTCATGAAGGATCTAGGACATAATCCTGTCTTCCTGCACCGAAGGCTCTGCAGTCCTGACAACCACCAAAAAGCTCTACTCATTTTCCTCATGGACCTTGCATTCAGTCAGTTTCCTTTAACTTGTTGTTGCTTTAATTTGTCTTTCATCAATAATTGCAAAAAGAGCAATTATTGAAATTATTTATGAATAAAGTTTTGTTATTTTAACTTGTGGAATCCCCCTATTTCTGCTAGTTTCTGATATTAAAGTGAGATTCTTCAAGTGGACCATTTTCTTGCCCCCCATGAATTCATTTAAGAGAGCCTGCATGGGCTTGAGGATTAACAGAAATAAAAGGTTCCAGTTCTGCAAGCAAAATCTGTGGCCTGGAGCAATTAGGTGGAAGAAAGCTCAAGCACCCATATCTTGAAGAGCATGAAGGCATGGGGACAGATGCTTGCCTTCTGAGGGGTGTTTTCTTTGACCACTGCTTTGTAGGACTATCCAGGAGATGGGAAGGAGTAGACAGAACTGTGCCCTGTGCCTCTCCTAGATGACTTTGCAAAAAGTGAAAGCCCACGCTGGGAGCTGGAAGTTGGTTCCTGGCTTTCAGCCATAGCCATGCTGGAAAATAGATGCTTTTTCCCCATGACAGGGTACAGGAGAGTGGAGGCAATTAGAGACCATCAGGCAGCCTTCAATATTCATAAGCAAGTGAATGAGCTCACCAACCACAAGATTTTTATACCTTCAAACCTCCCAATAACAAATACCACTAATTTAAGCTCAAAAATTTCCCAGGAGCTCTAGGAAAGAAAGCAATAAAGAAATGTGACTCACCAATTGGAGCATTAGAGTATGACGGGAGTCCTGCGGCATTGTTTTCCTTGCTGTCAAAGGTCAGTCTCATTCTCTTCAATCAAATTGCAGTCTCAGTAATTACTATTGAATGCCCTCGTGTACATGACATGCACTAAGCACCATGCAGAATTAATCAAAGGACAATGTAACCTCAGATTTCAAAGAGTTTCAGAAGCTAGGAGCAGAAGTATACATGGAGAATAACTTCCTTTCATTGGATGACTATTATTTTTTAATTTTTATGGTAATTTTAGCCAAGTGGCAAGTTCTAGTTGGGATTTTATAAGTCATTTTATGTGCATTCAATTGAAAAGTAAATTTATCCTAAAATTCTAAATGAACTGACATGTTTTCTTGATGGCAGGCCTACTGTTACCCTGTGAAGCTTTTTATCCCCCCACCTCTTAGTCCCATTGGCCTGACTTTAAAATTCACATTTCTCTCTCTTGTGTGTTGTCATAAGTGCCTTTTTCTTTCTTTCTTTCTCATATACACAAAACTGCGGTGTGCATGCATTCACATGCAGAGTTAGAGTTACTTTACAACAAATGATTCCTAGCCTGGCCCTCCTTACTCTTGTTCCCATCTTCCTTTAGGCTCCCTGTAACATTTAATCTAAGCATCCAGCTCCAGTTTATGGAACACCTACTCAGTGTAAAAGCATCATGCTACGCACTAAAGCCTCTGCCTCTCATTTTCTCCCACTGTAGACCCTCAGTTATACAGTTATCAGTATTTCCTTCTGATGGGCAGAAGGGAGGTCAAATTAAAGGAGTGAGTGGGCAGAGGTAAAGGGCACGATCAGTTGTAGAGAGAAGAACCTGAACTTACAATTTGCAAACCAGGAAAAGGGGAACTGAACCTGCACTGAGATTGTGCTGGGAAAGTGGAGTCATGTTAACTAAACAGGACAAGGTAAAGAAGCAGCACCAGCTGAGTTATTGTATTTTATGTGTTTTATCAGGCATTTTCTAGTGAGTAAAGTGGATTGACATGTTTAAGCATTGAAACTTCTGCAGTAAATTAACCAGTTTATACTTTTCATTTTCCAAAACCTTATATTTCTTTGGTATCATTGCAACTGTTCTCCATCCTGCACATTATCTGGTCACCATTCCTCATTCTTGGCTATTAAACTTTTAAAGTGAAATCCCTACATTCTGTTTAAAAACAGCTTGCGTTTTATGAATGAAAATTAAAGAGGAAGACATTCTTATGCCAAGAATCAACATATATTAGACTTGATAATTATCCAGAATTACCTCCTGACGTATTAGCTCTATGAGGATTTTTAAATTAGGTTTAACCATTGCTGAAAGCTTGATTGTGCAGAAACAATAGCTTGAAATTTGTCCAGACGTAGCAGAATGTTGAAAATTTGAAGAATAATTGATTTTTCTGGTCAGTGTATTTTTTATTGTAACATCTCCTGTATCGATTTGGTTTTTAGTCTATGGTTTTTAAGGGTTATAGCAGATATCTCACTGGTTATCTGAACAAAGACTTTTTTCACCTTTGCAGTAATGTTACAGGAATGCAGGAGTTAGTGGTTTTTAACCTTGGGATTTAGCAAAAAGAAGAAGATCGTTCTTGATAAAAGCTTTCCCTAAGTTATCCAGAAATTTATACTTAAGCTTCCTGACAGCCAGTAATTATCAGATTGCAGTTACTTCTCAGAGGTGTTTACCCTGAGTTGAGGTTTTTTTCCTATTGATCTGCATCAGGAATTAACTCTCATGTTAACCCAGTAGTTTACCACAGAAGTCAGTCTGCCAGCCTGTGTAAAATTACTGTATTGCTGTTAGACACACATTTTTAATTCTTTGCCACAAAAACAATATTGGGCTTAGAGAATGAAGGCATTCCCTGCTGCAAGGAGCTTACACTACAGTGGGAGCGATGAGATGAGAACTCAAGGAAGATGATACCTCACTGATACAAACACATCTATTTCTTTGTCCCCCATTATAGCAAAACTGCTCACGTGGTCCATGCATTTGCCTGTGGTACAGTTCCTCCTGGTCTCTCTTGAACTCATTCCTTTCAGATCCCACCTGTCCACCAAAATTGCTCCTGTTAGGATCATGAGTGGCTGTCGGGTCATTGCCATAATCAATTCTCAGTCCTCCTCAGAATTGACTTTAACTGTCATTTGAAACAGTTGATCATTTTCTACTCCTACAAGTACCACACTCTTGTGATTTTACTCCAGCTTAACTTGCTCTTCTTCCCCATCTTCATTGTGAGGTCTTCATCATCTTCCTGACTTTAAAGGTTGGAATATCTGAGGACCCAGTCCTTGCTCCTGGGTTCTCCTCTGTTGAAATTCACTCTGTGATCTCATGTGGACTCTTGGCTTTAAGTTCCATCTATACAGACAGTTTCCAAATTCCTATTACTGATCTGACCTCTGTCTTGAAGTTTAGACAACTTGAGATGTGTTTGATAGGCATTCTAAACACAATATGTCCCAAACTCCTGGTCATCCCCCTGTGCTGAACCTCCTCTTTCTACAATCTTTCCCCTGTCAGTTCTCCCAGAAATAATCCATGAAAACATTTCTGTATGTGTCTTTCCAGGCTCATGTGGGTATGTGTTTATTTTTCACAACCACTCATGATAACAGTTTCCATATATTATTTTCTTTTGTTTCATATACTATATCCTTCCCAAGAATATTTAAGGGTATACATATATATGATCTAAAACCCTCCTAGACTTCTTAGTCTCCATAACCCCCATCATCTTCTTATCCCATTCGGAGTTAAATTCAGGTCCTAAAACAGCTGGTGCCCACCTATCCCTTGGACTTTATGTCTACAATGTCCCTATGGTAAGCCAAACACATTTCTCACTTTGGGTCTTAATATATGCTCCTCCCCAGCCTGGACTCCCTTCCTCCAGGTATCTGCAGGGTTGGCGCCTTCGCCTCCTTCAGGTCTTTGCTTCTTTGTGAAACCTGTACCGAATGCCCTATTTAGTTATGAGCCTACCCCACCCAATGGTACCCCAACAATCCAACTCCTTTTCTTGCTTTTTTCTTCTTTTTAATACTTATCAACATATAACAGAATATATAGTTTTTTCTGGAAAACTGGGTTGGTTTAGTATTAGAAAAAATTTAGTACAAGTCATTAACAGATTAAAGGAGAAAAGTTTGTGATTATTATTTCAAAAGATGGAGATTAAAGCATTTAATTAAATTCAATGTCCACTTATAATAAAAATTCACAGCCAAGTAAGAATAGAAGGAAACTATTTTAATCTTATAATAGATAGCTACAAAATAAAACACTACTGAATACAACAAACAAAAACCAAAGCTTTGACGAACAGCACACTTAATGAAATTTAACTTTCTTTGTGTGTGTGTGTGTGTGTGTGTGTGTGTATAATTGATTGCATTTATTTTGCCTTTCCCTACCAGAACATAAGTTTCATGAAGGCAGGAACCCTTGTTTTATTCACTGCTACATCACCAGCTCTGAGAACAATGTTAGCACATATTAGGTGATAAGTAACTTTTTCTTGAATGGATGAGGAAATCAATTTATTAGTACCACAAGTGCTCCCTGGATTGAAGAGAATAACTACAGGTATTTCAGGAGATAAGAGGATTGCTGCTTCCTATACTGAAGTGAAGCAGGAGGAGATAAGACTGGGTGGTCAGGGTGGGGCATTGTTAGGGACCACCTTAAATCCTAGGCTAAGGTATCTATACTTAATTCAGTGGAAGATAAGGAGCCACTGAAATTCTTTAAGCAGAAGCACAGCAGATCGAGGGTTACTTTAATCGTGTAGCTGAGAGAATAGATAAGTGGACAGACAGTTGATTATCTCTGCATAAAAGAATAATTGCTGGGATCATGGAGAGACCAGAGATAGCAAGAGCAGTTGAATGGATAATAATGTATTCATGCAGTTGAAATCTAAGGACTTGCTAGCTGTGAAAGTGAAAGAAACATGGAAATCATCCTCTGTTAGAACCTATAGGGTTTGGCAGTTGATTGTGTTTGGGTTTGGAGGGACAGGTAAATATGAGTTTGCTAATCTTCAGTGACAGAGTTGATAGGGAGATGAAAAGAAATAAAGAAACCCGATGGAGACAAGTATTAAGGGAAATTGATGATTTTAGTCTTGGGAAGTCTTTAGCTTAAAGAGAGATGTCCACTGAATCCTACAATGTTTCATGCCCATCTCAAATCCCTTCAATAGTAAGTGCACATTTGACCCAACTTGGGAGCTTGCTGCCTCTGAATTCATGCTATGAAGGTATCTGGGAAAGGTAATAGAAGGGGGACACTGCTTTTATTTGCCAGTGGAAATCTAGTGAACTCAACTTCAGATTTGCATACTGCAGAAACATTAATTACCCACAAAGAAGACCAGGCCTAACAATAACACGGCCCATTGCTGAAAGAGATATGTCTAGTGTAGAGAACTTCCTCGCTGCTAATTAGGAATGCTGTGATTGGCATGGTCAGAGCAGTCAGTGGACTCAGAGTGAATTATTTTAGTCATGTTTACAAAGAAACACAGAGAACGCTGTATAAGTTATTTTGATTGTGAAAGTATACTTTCTACTTCATGCAGTCTTTAAAAACTAAAGTGTGCATGCTGTTGCCCATTCAAAAGCTCTCTGGTGCTGACATCAAGGAGTCTTAAGTGAAGGCGGTTTAAATGCTTGGCCAGTGTTTGTGGGCATCTGGAGATAATCTCACCAATTTCTTCCAGTGATTTCAGGATAGACTCTAGTTATTCACATTACCATTGACTTCATGTCTTATTTTTATTCTTGGTGTTGGTTCTTCATTTAAAGTTTTGACTGGTCCTTATAGGTAGCTACTAATGGGATTTTTCACCTAAAACATAAGTTGTAGACAAAACTCATGAGACTTATACCAGACTAAATTTTAACCACTTTACAGGAAATAAAGAGTTTTATTGTTTTGTTACCAACCAGCTGTTCCATGAACTGTCTGATTTGATTCACTCATCAGATATTTATTGTGAATCAACTATGTGTCAAGTGCTATTTATCTACAAACAAAAATTTGTGTCTTCACGGAGTTTACATTTTAGTGGGAGAAGACTGACATTAAATAAACAAATAAATTAAATATATTGACTATTAGAGAGAATGATTAGCACTAAGTAGGAAAATAAAAGCAGGCAGTAAAAGTTGGGAGGGATGGAGGTTTGTGTTTGCAGCTTTAGTTTGAATAGTCAGAGATGAATCACTGAGGGTTACAATTGGACAAAGACCTAAAGGAGGTGACAGATGGAAGAGCAGCCACACTGAGGGCTTCAGGGAGAGTGTTTCAGCCACAGGGAAGAGCAAGGGAACAGGCCTCAGGTGGGGCAGGTGTGTGTCAGATGTGTCTGAGGAACAACCAGGAGGTCAGTGTGGAGTGAACGAAGGTGAGAGTAGCCAGAGACAAGGTCGACAGGTAATGGGAAGCAGGTTGCACAGGATCAAGGGTGTCCAACCTTTTGGCATCTCTGTGCCACACTGGAAGAAGAGTTGTCCTGGGCCACACATTAAATACATTGTGACACATAATCACAAAAAACCTCATAATGTTTTAAGGAAATTTATGATTTTGTGTTGGGCCACATTCATAGCCATCCTGGACTGCATGCACCTGTGGGCCACAGGTTGGACTCCCCTGGTAGGCCCTGGTGAAAGCAGAAACCACTGGAAGGTTTGAGCACAGGAGTAACATGGTCTGATTTGCCTTTCACAAGGCTCGCCTTGTCTGCTTTTTTGAAAGTATACTTTAAGGGGCCAAGGATGGAACTGGGGAGATCAGTTGCAAGGAACTGATAATCTTGGCGAGAGGTGATAGGGACCAGGGAGCAAAGGAGACAAGAGATCACATTCTGAATATGCTTGAAGGTAAAGTGGAGGTTTGCTGAAGGACTGGGGTATGAGAGGGAGGATTAAGGGTAGCTTCGAAGGTTTTTGGCCTGAACATTGACAGGATGGAGTGTCTGCATAGCAGATTATGAAACTTCGTGTGAAATGTCTTAACTGCTTTCACTGAAATGTGAGGTAGTTAAATTTGGTTGGCTTCTGGTGCCCTTGAGTCACTTTTTAATTGCCAAGGGTTATAAATGTCAAAGAATTTACTTTCATTCACCTGTCACTCCCCCAGATTCTTTTCTTTTCATTCCTAATTTAAAATCCCTCTTTCTCCTATGTAAAGAATCTATTATTTTCTGAAACTTTCATGCATTGCTGTAGTGGATTATTTCTTATTTAATTGAATAATTGGCTACAATTATAAATCTATTGAGTCACATATACATTTACTTGAATGGAGAAATAAACCTTTAATTTAACAATATAAAAATACAATGTATTTCATTCTACTCCAGATTTAGTAATTGGGTCTAATAAGTTTTTTATATGGAAAACACATTTTCTTTATAAAAACAGTTACAATTTGTTGGAGTAGGAAAAGGGAAAAGGGTGATGTGACTTCTAGTCTTGTAAAAATTTAAAGTAAAAGACAAAAAAGGAAAAGAAAGCATACCAGCCATTGAAAAGTTTCATTGTCAGTATGAGATTGGTTATTTAGTCCCCCTGATAAGAGGTAACATTTAATTGAGGATCAAGATTCTTATACTTATAAAGTGACGATTTTAGGGTTATAATTGTGATCTTTGAGACCCATTTCAGAAGTTTTGTGTTTTTGTAACATTTTGAAAGTGTTTCTTTAAATATATTTAATTCTAAATTATCCATGCTGATGGAAGTTTGATACTGAATTGATACCTGAATTCCATAGTAAATCTGAAAATTGACTGAAGGGAAGACAGTGTCTTTACCGATGTGACCAAAAAGGTAGCATACACTAGCTGTCTTGTTACTACTTCTTCTGGGGATACAAATGAGAAATAAAATTATGAGAAAGTAGGTAGCAGTAAGTGTGGAAGATAATTTGGATAAGAAAAAATAAACTGGATTATTTCAGCTGGAGGTATTTTCTGTATGAATATATAAACTTTATTATTATTCAGTGTAAAAGAAACATAATTCTTCAATTAATTGTAAAACTAAACCAAATTTCTACAGCCTCACTAAGAGGTGCCGTGTCTGTCACATTTTAACATACTCAAATCTTAAACATCTTTCCACCCTGTCTCTTCTATTTTTTTAAAGATTTTATTTATTTATTTTGAGACAGAGGGGAAGGAAGTAAGATAAACATCAATGTGTGGTTGCCTCTCACACACTCCCCACCAGGGACCTGGCCTGAAACCCAGGCATGTGCCCTGACTGGGAATTGAACCTGCTACCCTTCGGTTTGCAGGCTGGCACTCAATCCACTGAGCCACACCAGCCAGGGTCACCCTCTCTCCTCTTAAAGATACTGACCCCTCCCTTTTCCTCTTCCTCCTACTTCTTCCCTTTCTCTCCCCGCCCCCTCTTCTCCCTCTCTCCTCTCTCCTTTCACTACCAAACTGCTACCTAATTCACTTCTCATTCATTCAAACTGCTGTCCACTTCGTCACAGCTCATTAATTCATTTCAACTTTCTTCCAACCTGGAACTAGTCTGTTAAAGTGACCAAGAGCTATTAAATGGCTAAATGTAATATACCCTTTTCAGACCGTATTCCAAACAACCTCTTGGTAGCATTTGACCTGATAGCTCACCATACCTAAGAGGTAAATGGGCATGAGGAAACATCACGAACCATCAATGTCCCACCCTTTCCCGTATGCTGCTTTCTATCAGCTGCGTCCTTCCCCCGCTGTCTTACTTGTTCCAGTGAAAGCCCACTTACCTCTCTGAAAGTTCCCCTGAATCCCAAGTGGAAGATTAATTCTTCCCCACTTTCTGCCACCAGTCATGCACCTTGTTCATACACTTTGTTATATGTGTGTCTTTGTTTCACATTTGGTTATTCATGCAATTGGCCACTTAGCTAGACCCTGAGATTGTTTGGGCAGAGGCCATCTTTATTCATGTTCATGCTTCAACTCTCAACATATGATAGGCTCTAGTTGTGCTTCTTGGATGAATGAATTTACCTTGTTATAGGATACATTAAGAATTTAAAATATTTTCATTGTCAATATTTGTGTGCGCTCATACCCCTTGTCAAACTTAAAAACATAACAGAAACTCTGAGATTGGTATGAATATCAGAATTTACTCTCTAATCCATGAGGCCAAATATTTAGTGCTGGTGAGAGGGCTGAAGACAAGACTGATGGGAGGATACAAGATGGAAAGACAAAGGAAAGCTCTTTCCCTTCCATCCCTTCCTACGTTTCCTTCTGCTTCCTTTCACTTCTCAGTTGTGGAGGGCTCCTGAAATCCAGCCTCCAGAGTAAAAGGGCCAACTTTGAGGTATATCAGTGCTTTCACATTTTCTGTTCACATAGTAATGAGAAAAGGCAAGTCCCAGAGTAAATTCATTTATGAAAATAATTGCAAACAGAAAACAAAATAGAACAACAGCAAAACAACCTAATATCACTTAGGAGAAAATGAAGTATGTCACTTGTAAGAAAAGTTCTGAAAGTTCTGGGATTTTTGTTAATAAAATAAAATTTTATAACAATAGGGATATAAGAGTGCATTAACAAATGTAATAATATAAGAATATAAAAGGTTCATTAGTGAGTTTTCTCATTTTATTGAATTTTAGTGGGATTACTCTTAGATGTCCAAAATATTTGGATGATAATTTGCTTTTCAGATCTTACCTCTTTACTTTTACATATATAATTCTTTGATGTACACTAGAATAACCTTAAAGAAAACGTATAGCACACAGAGCTGCAGTAAAATAGAAATAAACAAGAATATTTTTTAGAGAATATTTGTACTGTCACTAGATTTTGTTCTTAATAGCACTGTCTTAATTGACAGTGCTATTTTTAAGCCAGCACTGTATATGGCAATTTTTACTTACATTTATGAAAGAGAGTATATGTTATATCTCTTGTACTCTATGAAAATGTGCAGCTCTGGCAGTTACACTGGATGGTTTTGCTGTAGTAATTAAAACACAGATGGAGCTCATCTCTTTCCCAAGTGTTTGATTGGCAGATACTCTGTGATCAACACTTCCTTCGGCTGAACACATCGGCACCATCTGCCTCCAGGCGGCATGGAGAGGACAGTTGCTTCGGAATTTCCTCATCACTGCATGAGTCAGTTTAAATGGAATGTATTCCTTTTGCTGAAGCTATGAAATGATTTATGAAAAATTACATATAATATGTAAGGTTTTTGATGACAGGTTTGCAACTTACTGAAATATTCATTAATAAATTTTTTGAAATCTACCACTCCTTTTCTTTGATGAAGATATTTATAGCATAACAAAATCACTACATCTTAAAAAGTTAAAGTTTCTAAATAAATTGAGTGGATGGGGCGTTTTGTTTTTAGTGGGATTGTTTGAGAAGATTTCAAATCAGGGTCTTGTGTTTTGAACCATTAGTGTCAGCACTCCTTACAAGTTAAAATACTTGAGTGTGCAATCTGCTAAACCCAGCACTAAAACACTATAGAAGAATATGCATAATTAAAAAAATTTATATTTATAACTGTTATGAAATTATGATTATGATAGATGGCACTTCTTTATTTAAAGATTAAGATAGGAAATAGATAGAAATTTATGTTCATCCAGTTTCAATGCAGATGAGTGAATATGGGTTGATTGTTATGTCAAAAAGCATACAGTTAAGACATTGGAAACACAGAAAAAATGACATTTTTAAAAAGCAGAAGGAAAAAATAATTACTTCATTGTCCTAGGACTATATTTTGAAATGTATACTTGTGCAAACATACAGTCTAGATTGGTAAAGAATACACATGTGTTATACATAATCACATGAATTCTGTACTAAATTACATAATGCAAAACTGATTTGAGTTCCCTCTTTCCTGTCCAAATGGGTAAATAATTATGATCGCCAAGATGAAAAACATGCTAAGTAGTACTTACGGGGACAATGAATGAATTAGATTATTGCTCACAGAATGTTAGAGCAAAGAGTAATGGACTCAGATTGAAAAACATTCTGAAAGACCTTGAAATACATTTATTACTTATGGTTCCTGTGGAAACCCACTTACAGTAAGGGGCAAGATTGACTTTTGGACTTGGGCAAGAATTTGAAGTTTAAATTTGTAAAGCTAACCACTTAACGGTTGGAGTGAAAAATACACTGAGTTTGGGAGGTGAACAACAGAAAAGAAGGCAAATAATTATGACTGTGTAGAAATTTATCATCTTCAATTACCAGACACCTTTAAAGATAAGCATTGAATTAGCCTCTCACTGTGTTTGAATATATAATCACCTCTATTCAAGTGTGGAATTTTTCAAGGTAAGGAGTGGGAGTAGGTAGGAAGAAAAGAGTTAACTTTAGTTATTGAAATGCATTTTCATTTATGTAGCAAATCTCTATCCTGAGGAGCCTACATTTTCATAAGGGAGAGGATGTAAATAATTTCAATAAAACAGACCAGGATAAGTACCATACGCAAAGTGTACTGTGGAAGTTCAAAGAAGGGAGTTCTCTGATATTAAGAGGAGCCCAGACCACGTGACCATACGTAAGTTCATACATTCCGATTCTGCTACTCTAACATGCACTGCCTTCTTTCCCAACCTTTCTGTGCCACTTTTATTGTGTCAACATTTTCCACATAGTTTGCATTTGCAAACACTCATCATATACATAGATTATCTCCAGAGAACTTTATACAATGTCATTTGGTTAATGACAGCCAACATTTATTGAGTGCTCACTGTATGCTAGACACTTTTCTCATTTCATCCTCACAGCAACCCTATGAACAAAGTACTATTATTATTACCCTATTTTGCAAATGAGGAAACTGCCTAAAATGACCCAGCTAATCCAGTAGTGAGATTGGGGTTACTCCAGGCAGAATGGATCCAGACTACTGTTTTCTGGTGCCATTGAAGCCCACCCAGCTCTCAGAACTACCCTGAGTGTGAAGAGTAGATGTCCCCTCATCCTCACCCACTCTGGACTAAACCCAAGGGAAGGGTAGCAGAGGAGACCGAGAAGACAGCCTCATGATAAGAAGTTAACCTAAAACAAGGGAAGAGGAGCTGGGAAGGTCAGGTACAGTCATGAGAGATGGGGCGGGGAGTGGGCTGCTTGTGCACAAGCACCTGCCTGGCGCACAGCCTTCCTGCCACGCTTGCCCACCCGGGGCCCTCCGCCACATCCCCGTCTGTGCCTCTGTACCCATGTCCAGCCCAGAGGCTGATGGGCACCTGAGAGACAACGTGAGGGAAACACTTCTTAACGGAAAGGGATTTTCATGTTATTAAGTGTTTTTTCCAGTTAAAAGGGATTTCAGAGCACCAGGACTAAGTATTGAATGGGATATGGAAATGTAATCTGTCACTTAAAACATGATTGAAAACGCGCAGTCCTGAGGGAGCCTGAGTTCCCTTGTCTTAGTCCCAGGTTTCACACTAACCTGCTCTGATTCTTTGTTTCTTTCTGAGTTACATGAGGGATCTGAGCTGAAAGTTCTAGAATTCCAGCTCTGAAACCTGTTTGTGGTATAAGGAGCTTACAGTTTATCTGAGCAGACATGAAAAATGTATGTGAAAATGTATATAAAAAGTTAAAGACAGGGAAAACTTATATATAATGAAAGAAATAAGAATAGAGGTTGTCCATGGGGGTGTGGGGATTGAGTGAAGTTGCCTACTGATATGGTGTTTACACAGGTATATGACTTGTTAAAATTCACTGAATTATACATTTAAGATGTGCATTTCATTCAAACACACAACACAGGAAAAATTTTAAATAATGTAATGATGCATATAAAAATGTATCCCAAATCAGTGTAGAGATTCCAAATAACAAACTCCAAGTAAGGACTGCAGATTCTAGAGAGGTGTGCTACGTCGGGAAGGTAGTCTAGGATAGCCTGATAGCAGGCCCTGCATTTTGTGTTTATGATAAACCATTGTTTTGCTTCCCTTCACTATTTTTGCTCGAAATATTTATGAGACTATTGATGTTTTTATGGTCTTTTAAAAATTGCATTTTATATTTTAACATTTAAAAAATTAGCTGCTACTATTTCTTCAAATGACCCTTCTTAGTTTCTTTTTTAAATCTGGCAGTTATTGTATGAGGCTCACACGTCTTGACAGTTCTTGGCACATAGTTAACACTCCATAAATACGAGTTATATAGACTGTTGAGTTTATGTCACTATTATGCTGCAGGTTTTTCTGTTTAACCAACGCACTTCCATCTACTCCCACCCTTTCTCTACAGACAGATGATGTGTCTGTGTAGTTTTGATTGTTCCTTTAAAATTTTTCTTTGTATTTTTAATCTAAGTTCTTACATTTTGTTAAAATCTTAAACTATTATTTCGCTGACTCCTCTCACTCTGGTGGTCAACTTTATCCGTATGTGCCAAAAGTATATTGTTACAATAGTGATGTTAAATAAAATTGGTTCTTTTGTTATGTCTATTCCAAACATAAAAAAAACCCAAAAAGTTGTTGGCAGTGCATTATCTGCTGAGTTAGATGACACCAGTGTTAGATGCTAATATGATTTAAAATGCATTACACTAATATGTCTTGCATTAAACAAAGTGGGAAGATTGAAGGAGAGGGGTAGATTAAAGAACTTGGAATGATGCTCAGCTCAAAAAAATAAAGCACTAAGCCTGGAAAGAAGCACAGATGAGGTAGGGCAGCAGTGTCTGTCATGCTCATGCTGTTTCTTATGTTCTACACAAGAACATAAGGTAGAATACAAGAATGTAAGAACACAAGAACCAATTTCATTCACAAAGGTAGGTAATCTAGATTTTTGCTGGTTTGAATTCTGGGCCATGTGAATTTAGTATTGGGTATTTTTGGTCTTATTCTACCTCAGTTTCCTGATCTCTTAAAGTCTGTGCTCAATGTTACTTGTTTCTAAAACCTAAAAGGTAAAACTGACCCTAGAAAGTGGGGGTGACAACAGCAGGTGGAATGGTGGCGTGGGCATCAGTGATTAGAGTGTGGCAGATAAAACTGAGGTGGGCAAGAGACTTAAGCCAAGAGTGTGACCACCATTGGGTTCAGGAAGGCTGCTCCTCACTTCCCATCCCCAGCAGATAAATTCGTGCTGGACCCACATGCTCAGGCAGGTGGGAAGGGGAGTGGAGTTGGGCACAGACCTTACATGACCACAGCCCTGGATCCCAGGAGAGCTGCCTAGCTCCAAACTGCCCAAGACATTTGCTTTGACTTGGTGTGATATCTAAAGGTGTCCAATCTAAGAGTTTTGATAGAGCAAGAATAGGCTATGAGCAGTGGCAGTGTCTGAAGTCATGGGGATATAAGGGTAGGATCTGACAAATTTATGAAGAGATAAACATGTTTCTAAGGTACTTTGTACAAATTTCAAAATTTTGATTCTTCATAGTATCTTTATGATCTTTCAGTGGGGATTTAAACTCCAAAATTAATGAATGCCCATTTGGATGTGACTAGCAAACAAAGCTTCTCTGAAAGTGCAGCCCAGCGTCATTTCCATTTTTAGGGTTCCTGGATTATTAAAATCTAAATGCCACCTGGGCCAGTGTGACTCAGTTGGTTGGGCATTGTCCAGCATACCAAAAGGTCATGGGTTTGATTCCCAGTCAGGGAATATACCTATGTTGCAGGTTCATCCCACAGTTGGGGCACATGAAGGAGGCATGTTTTTCTCTCAGGTCAACATTTCTCTCTCTTTCTCCCTCCCTTCCCTTTTCTCTAGAATCAATAAAAGAAAAAAAAGTTTAAATCTAAATGCCAAAATCAGGTTACAAAACTGTGGCATACTATAAGGGTTTACATTTAATTTGTTAAACTCCTCTTAACATAGTCACAAAACACAGTGGCTGGATATGTAATGTAATTTAAGGATAACATTAGAAGTTCCAAATTTAAGGTTTTTCAGCTAGCTAAATCTCTGTTTTCCCACTGCCAACCTCCCACAATTTTTGAATTATGAATATTTAAACTTTTCCAAATGGATGTGATAGAGGTTATATTACAGAATTAAATGTACAATATTGATAAAAATTCTCAAAAGTTTTTTAAATTTTTATTTTAATTATTGTTCAAGTACAGTTTTCTGTCTTACTCCCATCCCAGCCCTCCCCACAGCCCTCCTTACCTTCCTCCCATTTCCACTCCCCCTAGTTTTTATCTATGTGTCTTTTATACTTGTTCCTGTAAACCCTTCTCCTTTTCCCCTGAAATTCCCTCCCCTCTCTGCTCTGGTCTTTGAAATAAAAAAAATTGATGGGGGAAAAGGAGAATGATTAGAGAAGCATTAGCTACTTCAGAATTAAATATCTAAGTTTATAAATTTTTAAAAAGGTTTTATTTATCTTATTAGACAAGGGGAAGTGAGGGAGAAATAGAAGGAAAGGAACATCAAAGTGTGGTTGCCTCTCACATGCCCCCTGTTGGGGACCTGGCCCGTAGCCCAGGCATGTGCCCTGACTGGGAATCCAACCAGCAACCTGTTGGTTCACAGGCCAGTGCTCAGTCCACTGAGCCACACCAGCCAGGGCTCTTATGTTTATAAATTTTATCAATACAGAAGAGAGTTTTAAAAGTATCAGAAGTTGTTATAGAATACCATAAAATAACAACGTTTATTTCACATCATTGTGTTGAAATAGGCCTAAATTGCTACAAAATCTTACTAAACTTTAAGGAATAAAGTTACAAAACTCTACAAAAAGTTTGACCTAATTTTAAAAATTAGGTCAAAACTTAAGGCAATTTTTTCTCCTGAAAACTTTTGAGTATGTGACCATCATGTAGAACTTGGTGTAGGAAAGAATTAGACTGAAGAACTGAACCAGTGGGTGTGTCAGGCTTTCTTGCTCTTGTGATTTGATTCCTGGGGGAACACTGCAGCAGATGTCCAACTACCGTCAGTGTGAGCAGTCAAGACTAAGTAATCTTAACATACCTGACTAAGAATTAGAGTTTGGATCCCTTCTTTCTCATGGGCATTTTCCCCCAAGAATGAACAAAAAGGAAGAAACTGAAAATGACCCCAAATCAAACTCTAATCTCCAGGGGTCTTGAGTCTAAATTTACTATAAACCCTTACATCCCATGACAGGTTAATTTATTAAAAAACACATTAGGTAATCTCGTGTATACTTTAGAAATCAGAGTCGGAACTTGTGATGATCCAGTCACAGAAAGGGAGCTAACTGTGCCTCAAATAGGCTGTGAAAAAGGTAGCAGTTTTGCCCCTTTCTCTATTTATAGGAAAAATACTTACACTTCCATTATTTTATCTTTTCTTTGTGTTTTTCTAGTTTACTAAGCAGTAAGTTAACTTAACACTTTGATTTTATTGTGGTTAGGAGCATTAGAAATGGAAACATTTAAGATGACATTTGGTTTATTAAAACCCCACAAAACTAGCAGATGGTTTACGTAAGCAGCATTAAGGATGCTACTCGATCCTTAATTCAAGACCATACTTGATGCTGCATCTGGAAGAAGAGCTATGCCAGGAAAAATGCTTCTGAGTTAAAGACGATGTTGTTCATGAATATGCAGGAATGTGCGGGGCGAGTGCTCCTGAGCTCTATAGTTACATGAAACCAAGCAGATATTCCAGGGTTCCATAAGCATTTCTAAATCTGTAATGGTTATTCATATAACATTTTAATAAACCTATGGAGAACAGAATTTTATAATGAATCCAGCCAAAACTTAATGGCTACATTGTTTTATCTTATTTATTCTCTGTATAAGTGGAAGTTGTCATTTATAATAGTCACTGGGATAAATAGTCATTGTGTGTTTCAACTGACTTGCCCCAAATATAGACTCTCCAAGTTTTTGTCTTTAAATATTTTCCAACACTTACAACACTAAAAATCTGGGTATAATTAATTAGTACTGTGAAAAACTGTGATAGCTGGCACCTGCTTACTTTCCCTTATTTAGTTTATTGCTTTTGCTATAACCACTGTCTTTGAGTTTTTGTGCTTTCTGCTTAATACAAGTTATTTTTTTTCCAGTGAGGAAAAGTAGGCTTCAAAGCAATGTTAAATACAGGTGACAGGTTTCCTGATTAGTTTTATGAGAGTAGAAATAAATCACTTAAAAATTCATGAGCTCTATTGACCTCTGTTTTTTTTAATTAAGAAATGTAAACTCTATGGAATAAAGACTCACTCTGAATAAACATTTGTGTTATAATCCAGGTAGTTAGCATATTGTTGCTAGATCTAAAAGTGTGTGTCCAGATGCCCAATTAGACTTGTCAGGAAATAGGAAATTATGCACTATTGATATAGGTACTGATTTGATGAGAGACCTGTGTGGGCTTCTTAGCATCCCAGAGACTCAGCAGCTGGAGAGGAAGTGCCTTTTCTCCAGTACCTGAGCCTGGTGCTCTTCCAGGGCCCAGCAGGCGCCTGACCTGTAACACATCAGCCTGGTGTGTAAGTTAACAAAAAAAGAATGAATCTAATTTAAGCCATTTCCTAATATACAAATTAAATGGCCAATAGTTCTATTTTTAAAATCAAACATTTCCTTAGAGAACTTCTGCGAATAAACCTTGGATGACGGATTTCCCTAGATAGAGATGATTTTAGATTATATAATGCTATTATCTTTCAACATTTGCAAATTTTAGATCTAAGCTTTGAGTGAGAGATTAAATATTACTCAAATTAGATATATTCATAATAGTTCAGGAGAATAGACTCAGAATTCTGAGAATCATGGACAATCTTAACAGGAACCCAGCCATTTACTGTTTGTGTGTGAGATCTAATATTGACTGCCAGAGTTCAACGTCAGCATGCTATGGCAGCAAAGACCACATAATGTGGAGACATCAGTCTGTGTGAATTTATCCAAGTTATGGGGCTTCTCTGAGTCTCAGTTTCACCACAGCTAATAAGAATATATATAAGAGATATTGCTACTTTCTAGAGTTAGAGTATTATGAGAAATAAATGAGATTGTTATAAAAGTGATTGGTGCATTGTAAAACCTGGGTTTGAATTCTGGCTGTACCATTATTTTGGCATTGTAACCTTGGATAAATTACTTAACCCAATAAATTCCTCTCTTTCACAATTTAAAATAAGGATGAGAATACAGTGTTCGAAAACCGTTACAGATTAAGAGCTCAGAAATGTTGGTTACAGTTAACACTATTTTTGCTAAGTGTCTACAAATATATTGTCATCTGGACATTTAAAATAATGTAATAAAATTTAATTGTGTGTGAATTTATTTAGTGCCCATTCCAATATGTATTAATCCTTACTCAAAAATTTGTTACTCCACGCACTTTCTTATAAATAAGAAAAACTTGTAAGCTCAGTCTTTATGTAAAGTGAGAAGTTTTCTTTGTTAAACAGATAATGTCCCCTCTATCTGTAAAGTTTAGCTTTCTGAAGCAAGGGACTTGAGAAAGAATGAATCTCTGGAATTCTTACATTGTTTAGAGTTTGCTATAATTAATAACAATTTAAATTCTTGTGTTGGATTTGGTATAAAACGAGAGAAGTTGATATGAGTCTATATATCTAGTTTTTATTTAATTTGAGAGGAAAAACACTTGAGGACACTGTGAGCTGCTGATCTCTCTCGAGAGAATGCATTTGAGATGCACCAGGGATTGCCTACCTCTTGCAATCCATTTAGAGAGTCCAGATCAAACCTTTCCTGAGGTAATGGGATTAACACCCTGTTGGGACTGCAGTCCTTAGGGATACACATTTGTTTCTAAATGTTCTAGCTAGTACTACTGTGCTCTTTGACAGGTTTTACAATGTAACTGACACTCCTGGAATAGAAAATGCAGACCTCAGACCTCTTTCTATCTGCTGCATCAGGAAACTCAAAGACCTGAACAGAAAGTAGTCTGAAAGAAAGTAAAGATCAGTTGCTGATCATCTTTGTTCTTCAACAAGGGCATCATTGAAGGAATGTGTGAGCAATTCTAAATTAGAATACAGTAATATATAGATGCTTCTATAAGCCAGTCAACCACACAAGGAAAATTTTCCTTTTAATGCTTTTAATTTTTATTACTTAAAAAAACTATATTAAGAAATATTTTCAGTTTAAGCATATTGCTTGATAATTAAAAACATTCTGAGTCAGTTAGTTTGGTTGGAATTCAATATAAAAAGAAATAAAAGTCAAGAAACTGGTTCTTCCCTTTTCTCTTTCAACAAGCCATCTGTTACTTCCTTAGAGGAACAATATAGGTATTTGACATATCATGATCCTTGGAAAATGAAACAAGATCAAAATCTTGGTAAAGATGTTTTTGCCAGATCCCTGATCATATACTTATATTTTATTCTTTTTAATTTTTAATTATATCTTAACATAAATAATGACTAAATATTATAAGCTAATATTACTTTTAGAAAATGTCTACATATTTGAAATCTACCAAATCTATTTTTATGAAGCATATTTTTAATAGCTAGCATTCCAATGGAATGTAAAATATAAATTACAATATCTTTTGAAGATCACTAAGGTTTTAATAAAAAAAACTACTTCTGTCCTGGCTGGTGTAGCTCAGTGGATTGAGCGCGGGCTGTGAACCAAAACATCGCAGGTTCAATTCCCAGTCAGGTCACATGCCTGGGTTGCAGGCCAGATCCTCAGTTGAGGGCATGTGAGAGGTAACCAGTCAGTGTCTCTCTCCTGCACTGATGTTTTTCTCCCTCTCTTTCTTCCTCCGCCTTTTTAAAAGTAAATAAATAAAAAGTGTGTTTCTTTAAAAACAAAAGTTTCTTCCTCATAGGTTATTTTAAAAGATATATAACAATTCCAAAATTTAGCACGTGCAAAATGTTCAGTAAAAGTAAACTATTGCTAATATAATGATAAACCCTTGTGGCAGAGGTTGCAAAGTGCCATTTTTTGCTGACTGTAATGTGCACCCACATTTTTGGCCCAAAATTCAGGGGAAAAAATCTTTCATTTTAATTTTATAATTTGGTTATTTACTTATTTATTTATATTTAGAAAAAAACTGATTATCATTTTCCAGGGTATTATTTTGGATACAGATATCATTAACGCTTTCTAGAGTTATATTTTTAACACATGAGAATAAATAAAAGAAATAAAAACATTTATATAGATATGGAATTAGTACTCCCCATGTATAATGCTTATCTTTATTTTTCCCTCAAAAATTTAGGCAAGAAAGTACACATTATTCATGGCAAAATATGGTAACTAAGAAGCCAATGATCTAAATTTTTATTGGGTTAGCCAAAAAGTCTGTTTAGTTTTTTTCTGTAAAATAAAACATATTTTTCATTTTCACCAATAACTTTATTGATATGGATATTTTGAGTATGTCGGCTATCTCCCACTATTGGCTTCCAGTGGGTGGAGGACAGGGGTGCTGCTAAACATCTTCCAATGCATACAAGAGCACCATAGCAAAGAATTATTTGGCCAACATGTCAATAGTACCCAGAAAGTTTGGAAACCATTTCTGACACATTCAATCAGTCACAGCACCTTCTCTATACACTTCATACATCTTGTTTTGCATTTCACTTACACTTTTACTTTTCTTGAAATAATAAGGCATAATATGCTGAAAATGTTGCTAATTTTCTTCCATCTTCAATATTAAAATGGCTGCACAAAAGTTCACCAATTTTGATAAGTTTTCTTTAAATGCATGCTGATATGATACCTGTCACAATATAATCTAACAAAATTGGTTTTGAATGAAGTTAAAAATAACTAAGCACTACTAACACCATCATATGGAAAAAACTAAGTGAACTTTCTGGCCAACCCAGTAATTCAGAATACAAAGTTTAGAGAAGTAAAGCAACTTGTTTAGGTATGGATAATGTTCAATTTCTATGTCAGCTCTGGTACGCTGAGATTTTTGCTACCAGAAAGCATATATTTGACATTTTTTCAAGATCATTAGATCAAGGCCACATAGCTAGTTTATGGCAGAATCTGGATTAGAACCCAGTTTTTCATGTTTCTAATTTCATTTTCACTTATCTGGTCACTTGATTATAAATGTCATGGAAACATATTCATTGAATACTTTTTATTTAAAGATTTTATTTATTTATTTTTAGAGAGAGCAGAAGGGAGGAAGAGAGGGAGAGAAACATCCATTAGTTGCCTCTTGCTTGTTCCCAAACAGGGACCCAGACGCAACCCAGGCATGTGCCCCAACCAGGAATTGAACTGGAGACCCCCTGGTTCATGGGCGGGCATTCAATCCACTGAGTCGCACCAGCCAGGCTTGAATACTTTTTTAAACTCTGTATTCCATTGCCTAAACATAAAAAGTTAAGATTTTGACATTTTATTAATATGCAAAAAAGTGAAAATTACCTTGTTAAAAGACCATGCTTGTTATTCAAGTTTGAAAATGCAGAAAAACTGTGTGAAAGAGAAATGTACCTTCATATGCATATTTTTAAAGTATGACCCTTCATTACTGAGCTCTTTGTCAAGTATGCCATCAACTTTTTAAAGGACACATTTCAACATGGATTAAACCTTTGGGGAATTAGCTTGAATTATTTATAGGCAATTGCCAAAACATGTGTGGAATAGAAACATATTTATCCATAGCTAACAGTAATTGTTTTTTATTAGGATGTAATGCATAATACAACTATATTTCATAGTTTTTAAGCCTGGTTAGCATAGTTTGTGTATTTCTCTGGGTAACCTTATGGCACACGGTAAATATCTGACAGTGATGATGCTTCTTTCCCCATACAGTATTCATTTCAACCAGAAAAAGTTTACTGCTGCTCTAATGTGGTACAATTTTTAAAAATATGTTGAGATGCTAAATGAATTCTGTGGTACTCTGTTACAGCAGTATCATTTTTATAGGAACGAGTCTCTCTCTCCTTTTCCCTCTCCTCTCCCCCCAGTCCTGTGCTGTAGGGAAACACGGAAGCCCTGGCTGATTCAGTCCTGGAAGCTCTGCTTCCCATTGTTTATAAACCTTCTTCCCAGTTTTTCTTTGATGATATTTTAAACAGGGATTTATCCTCATCAAATTGAGTACTTATGAATTGAGGATTTCTGCCTTCTGGTAGGACAATGTGGATATACAAGAAAGAATTAAAGTACCAAACTTGTTATGTAAAGGTCAGCAGTGCCGCAGGGTATTAGGGAAGGAAAGGAACCACGGTGAAGATCAAACACTGTGCAAATGACAATTGCTCTTTCCTGTTTTTGATGTGGTCATTGAGATAAAATGACATACTATGAAAGTATGTTTGATACCAGGTCTCAATAACCTTCATCCTGAAACAGCTACTGTAAAAATCATAATTTTGCCAGATCTTGTTTGCAAGATTTTTATTTCCTAGGAAAAATTATATGTGTGTGCCTGTGTGTGTTTAAATAGTAGATTCATTTGCCATCAATACTTGAAAAGCAGCTGGAGACTTGGTTTCTTCACATTCCAATGCATGGAGCCCAGAACTACCCAGGTGAAGGAAGCTGGGTCCCCCACCCCGTTAGCAGGGGCCCACATCTTCTGAGAAAAGATCATACATTGAGCTGTTGGCGATCATTTGATAAGCTGTTAGAGTTCATAAAAACTCTAAAAAAATACAGACTTTATTTTTATGTGTTTATGGAAGCAAAATGCAGAGGTACTGGAATCTACTATTTGTTTCTGTGGACTCTTGATACCATGTAGAGCAGAGTCAAGAGTATATACAATTAATTTAGTGAATGCATTTGATATTAAATGGTTCCCGTAATTTGTTTTTTAAAGTTTTAATCAGAGATGGATTTGAAATGTGTTCTTTAATGCTATATTGATATTTGGCTAAACAAGGAGTTCTATGAATATGTGTCCTGACTGATGTGGCTCAGTTGGTTGGAGCATTGTCCCACAAGCCAAAAAGTTGCTGGTTCAATTTCTGGTCAAGGCACATGCCTGGGTGGTGGGCCAGGTCCCTGGTTGGGGGCATGCAAGAAGCAACCAATGGATGTTTCTCTTGCACATCTATGTTTCTCTCCCTGTCTTTCTTCCTCTCTCTAAAAATAAATAAATAAAATCTTTAAAAAAAGTTCCATGAATATGTTGGAACTCAATCTATGCCAGTTTATTGATACACCAAGCATAGTTCAGATTATTTTGTTCTGTGATGATTTTTAAAAAGAGAAAAAAAAATCTCACTTTTGTTCTTCATTATTTATGTCATCTTTTCCCCTTCTTTTAGCTTCAGCCAAGTTCAACAGAATTTGTTACAATACAGGGTGGGGCAAAAGTAGGTTTGCAGTTGTCTGTATGGACAATAATATAATTATAAATTGAATAATAATACAAAATACACTGTTTTATATACTCACAACTGTAAACCCACTTTTGTCCCACCTTTTGTGGTAGTTTTTAGGTAGCTCACATGTGTATATGAAGTGATATCCACTTCTCTTAATTTAACAAATATTTACTGATGTGCTGCTGTGTACCAGGCACTGCACTAGGTACTGGGGGTTACAGTAGTGAGCAAAGTATACCAAAATCCCCACTCTCTTGGCGCTCACAGTCAGACATGAAACAAAGTACTAAGAAAAGTAGGTCAAACTGTAATGAGACTGTGTACATTAGAGCAGGAAAGGGGATGGGGGATGCCAGGACCATGGGTTGGGTTGCAGTTTTAGATTCAATAAAAAAGTGACAATTGAGCAAAAACATGAGGGTAAGTGAGGGAGGAAACCACATGGATACATGGGTGAGAATATTCCAGGCAGAGGAAACAGCAGGAGCAAAGATTTGGAATTGGGGCATCCCGGGTCAAGAAGAGCATGGGGAACTATGTGCCCGGAGGACCTTGAGCAGGGGAGAGGATGGAGGGAGCAGCCACCTCTGAGGTGGGGAGGGGGACAGGGAGCCTGCGTTTGCAGGGCCTTCCTTGCATGCCTGCTTAAGAACTCTGGCATTTATTCTGACAGAGATGAGAAGTCCAGGAGGGGTGTTAAGCAGAGGAGTGATATGAACTGCTTTATTTTTAAAGGCTCATTACGATCACTGTGTACTGAGAGAGGACTGTAAGGCAGTAAGGGCAAAAGCAGGGAGATGAATTAGGAGGCAGTTACAACAATCCTGGCACGAGAAGATGGTGTCTGTCTACTGACTGTGAGTTTGGTGCAGTGTGGAATGTAGATGGAGAACAGTGCAAAAATTTTTTCCCGCTTGTGGTTCAGATCTTAGGTGGAAGGGAAAGAGTCATTACTGGTAATAATGTGAATCTTGCATGTGTGTGACTTTTTATAGTTTTCAGAGCTTTGTTATGTGTATCACCGCATCTGACCCCACACAGCCTGCTTCATGATATAGTTTCCAGCTTTAAAGGATGTGCCCAGAGTCACGTAGCTATTCGATGCTCATTTCAGCAGTGTGTATATATATTGGCTTCACCACATATGTACAAACTGAGCAATAACCAATAACCATCTATTCTGGAGGATGGAATTTGTGTTCATTTAAAGAAATATACTCAGTTGCCAGCTCATTAAAGGGCATATCCGTCATTGGTGGTGGCTGGGTTGTCAAGTTGAAAAAACTTTATTGTTATTGGAATTGAATCTGTAAATTGTTCAGAGGAAATTCTTTATAAGCAAGAACATTTATAATTTTCTTCTTATAAGTTCATCTTTTCTCTTTGCTGGATTTATATGTGTGAAGATAAAGTAGAAAAAATTGTATTGAAACTGAAAGAACCCCCGTAATGTGGGGGGAATTATGATAGCAAAACATATTTAATTTTTGTGGAGCAGTAATACTAGGTACAGTGTTGCCTCGTATATGTCAAAATATTTCAGGCAAAGATGGTTTTCATATATGGGATTTAAATAATGAGGCTCCTGACATTTTGCTTTTAACCTACAAGATGTATTGAAGAAATTAAAATATTCAAGTTATGCCAAAGGAAATAGCATAAACAACTTTTCTGTGTGATTTAATTTAAATTTAAAATATGTTTTAAGTGTTTCAGAGAAAGGATGAGGGATTGTAGAAATTGCTATATGTTACTGTAGTTGAGAAAGCAGACTGTGTACTTTGCATTCATAAATATATCATGTAACAGCTGTTGCAAAATTTGAATGAAAAAATACCTGAATGGGCAAATATACCATTGTAGTCAGAGGGAATAACATATTGCTGGGATTTGAATGTTCTTGAATTGCCATTTGTCTAGGAGATTGAATTTTTGAACAGGAACAGCAGTAAAATGCAAAAAAGGTAGATTAATATAGCGATGTTTTTTTAAAAAAATTAAGTACTCAGGATAGGAATTTGAACCTATGGCTTACACAGTAATACTCCACTTTTTCTTACAAATAAGACTATTGAACAGATTAATATTTTATGTTGAAAAACCTACTTATTTGAATAAACGCTTAATTATAATATCCCAATTAAAAGATATCTCTTTTCCCTTTTTGGCTGAGATAACAATATGTGTAAAATACAATTGATGTTCCGCCTGTCAGTCTGACAAGCTTTTGCAGTATGTAGACTATGTGGTAAGCAGAGCCTTTTCGAAGTGTTCTTGAACTTTTTTGGCAGGGAATGGTTTCTGGGATGGCTGAGGGACTGGTCCCTGGCTGACCTCGGATCTAAGACAGTGCTTTATAGTTCACTGTTCCTGTCTTTTTTTTTAATGTGAACTACTCTTTATATCCACCTCTCTTTTTCCTCCTTTTTTTCCTTGTTGATTTAATTTCCCCATTGAAGTGCCTACTATATGCCAAGTATTGTTCTATGGGCTAGAAATGCAGTTTCATGCTCTCTTGCAACTTACCATCTCATGAGGAAGGTGAATGATAAACGACTTAAAACAAATGAAAATTTTCACTGTGAATAGGCCAAGACCGAGTAGTGAGAGCCAGTGCAATATTGTGTTGGGGGTTGAAGAAGGCAGCTCACCTTGAGGGAAGCTGCAACCTGAATGATAAGAAAGAGCCATTTTCCCCTTCTCGTGCCATTTTTCCCTTCTATCTATCTAACCAGAGTTGAAGCCAACAGCACACTATAGCCTTCTCTGTCCTCAGGGATGTGCCAGACAACAAATGGACGGGCATTCCCTAATATGCCTTTGCTTTCTTACTTCCAATTAAGATTTCACTAGTTATTGTATTTTAGAGGATATTCTTGAGCCTTTACTATCTCTTGCTTCATCCTCTTTGTACCACACAGCATGTGGTACTTGCTTCTGTTATAGGCCTTGTACTATCACCTTGCAATATTTGTTTTCCAACCCTTTCCAAAATACCACCCACACTGGTCCCAATAAAAGCCAGGTAAGCATCATTTATATTCATCTTTGTTTTTCCAGAGGCTAATATAGTGTCGGAAGCAAATAAGTTTTAATAGCTGTGCTGTATTAATAAATTGTTTAATCTGATAGTGCTCTTGCGCTAACTTCAATCCACAAATAATACTCTCTTTTCTAACACCTAAGTGATTAAATGAAAACATGAAATGGAATAGGAAGGGTTAATTTAAGTAACAGTGCATTGTCAAATAAAATGTAAAATTACATTAATGATGTTTTTTGTCCTTTACGATTTATATATTTTTCTCAACCAAAGAAAGCAGGATGCTGAACAATATTTAGACTTAAACAGAAGAGCATAGGAGACATGTAGAGAAACAACATAATTATATATGTGCTTTTAGACTGTAAAGTGAAATTAGACAAGCCATTTGAAGATCTATGTGATTCATTATAACGCAATCCATTTTGTGCTGACCCTAAATTACAATGTCACACTGAGAACACGCCATGGCCTAAAGAAACACTTCCTGTGGGTGGTGTCATCACACATTTATACAGATCAGTGTCAGTATTTATAATTTTTTCATGGGAAAAATTTTAAACATTTTAAAGCAACATTTAAAAACAAAATTACACTTTGAATATTTAGTTACATATGCTTTTATTTCTTTGCTCACCTCTAGGACAGAAAGAAATTGATTATAGTGAGTCCATTCTTACAGTTTTAAAACTATTTGCCATTTTTTTAATTTGCTTTTTTTAAAAAGCAAATAAGCATCACTGATTTACAGATTAGCAGTCATTGCCTTTAAACATCATGGCATTTTTCACTATTTCTGGTAAAGTCTTTTAAATTCTACATATGATTTCACTCTTGTTAATTATACCAGTCTTACACAATGGCCATTATGTTCTGTGGACATGAATTACTCCCCTCAAAAGGAAAGAATTACAAACAGCACAAATACTTAAGTTTACTTTTTTTGTGAAAAGAGCAACATTTAAGACCACTTTTATATTGTTCCTTCTGATATGCTAATTACTGGACAGTGAGAAAATAAATTCCGCTGAATAGAATAGAAAGAAGGGAAGAAAAGATATGGACATGATTTGATTTTTTTTAACTTTTGTTCACAAGTGGCAGAAAAACTTATTTAAACTCTTAAGGTTTGGCTTGAATGATAATTCTTATTATTTAAAAGAGAAATGTAGCATTATTGTAATTGTACTCTAAAGGTAGCTGTCTGCTTTCATTTTTAGTTTATTGTGAGTTCAAAGGGGTTAGTTCTTTCATAATGAGTTTCTGTTCATCATCAGGAAATAAAAATGAGGAGAAAATAGTGTGGAGAGAACAGATTTGCAGCTTCTGTATTAAGTCAAATTCATTAGTGATAATGCATACATCATGAATGTCCTATAGTTCTTGCTTAAAAATCTTGATTAAGATGAGTTTCTGGTTTTTCACCTTGAATTATTTTCTAGTATGGAGAGTTGACAGTGATGGATTGACCGATATGTAAGAAGCAGAGGTCTGAAATATATCTCCAGCCCCTGAATTTCAGTAGAAATACACCAAAGTATTTGAATTCTTAAGACCTTTAAAGAAAATGTTATTACTTTTTAAATATGATATACAGTCGTGCCTTGGTCCCAGATGATGGGTCCCAGGACCCCTGTGGATACCAAAATTTGTGAATGTTCAAGTCCTTATATCAAATGGAGTAGTACCTGCATATGGCCTATATTTGCATACAGGCTATGGCAGGGTACCCCGACATCATTTCATTCCTGTGGGTACAGTGTAGTGCTTGGCACACAGCAAAATCAATTTTTGTATTTTGGAGGTTTGGGGGATTTTTTTTCCTCTAATATTTTTTACCTGCAGTTGATTGGATCTGTGGGTATGGATGGCCCACTGTGTATCATGTATAAGCATGTCTAGAGCTTAGATGGTTTAAAGAATGGCTATAAACTGTGGAACCCACCACCCACATCAAGAGGTAGAAACCTGCTGTAATCCTCTGCATGCAAAATTTCATTTACTTTCTATCAAAACACGTTCCAATTGTTTTCAAAGTTTATATTCAAGGATTTTTTACAGGATCGTTGTTTCTCTTCTCCCAAATTTCAGAGATTTATTATTGGAAAGAGTTAAATTCCATAGGAACCCCCTCTATGTGAGAGGTATTTCCATTCCTGGTACATTTGAAATACATTTAGTGGCTAAAAGTAAAAGTGTATATTTAGGTAATTGTGCCAGCTGATGCATTTGTTGAATGAGCTATTCAACTCATTCTTCTTTCTGTCTTTGAACTGCAGAAGCTTTAGATGAAAAGCCATAGAGGTTTGGTTGCATGGGGTCAAGAAAAGGTTCTTGGATTAACGCCAATTAAATATATGTTTCGTGATGACGTAACAGATCCGGTAGAACTTCAGTTAGTTATTGAAATAGGGTGGAAAGTGGCAGGAAATTTTCAATGAATAAGACATCAGACAAATGATTTAACAGTAACATAACAAGATTTTTCAGAAGAAAAAAATGTCCTCTACCATTCTTGAGTAGGCACTAGATCTTTAAATATACACCTCAGTGCTCTGCCCATAAAACACATCACTTTTCTTCATTTTGAAAAATACTGCATTATGTCCAAACTTATTTTTTATCCTGATTTCTTACATTGGGACCATTTGTTTGGTTTTGTTTTACTGTATTTTGAGTTATTAGCTGCTGAGCAGATAGTTTATTACTGTGAAAAGAATTATAAACATCATTGAAATGGTGCGAGTGATAAAGGAGCACACGGGTGCTGGTTTCCGCAGTTTTATTTTCTTCTTCCCCTGGGAGAGCTGTTGGCACAATAGAACAGTCTGCAATTAGATTACTGGAACAGAAAGGGAGAAGGAAGGGAAATTAAATTAGCCATACAGAAGTCGACACGTATTTTTTTATAAAGAAGAGAAAAAAAGCCTGTCACCTTTAAATATAGACATTTATTATAATTAAGGAGTGTACTACATACTTCTCCTATCATATTTAATATTAGCTCTCCCACTTCATTCTGCATTTTCATTCTCCTGCTCCCTCCTCATTCACTTTTATGCTGTGTAGCAGATCTGCTTAAAAATCATTGCCGCCAGAGCAAAGCTGCCATCAGCAGAGATGTGACAGTTCGCAAAGAGAGATGTCTTGGCATTCCAAGACACAGGGGACATTACATATGGCATAAGACAAAGCAGGTCTTCTTTATTTTGACCTATAAAACATAGATGCTATTGTAAAAAATTACTATATGAAATATTTTCAGCCAGTAGCTTTGGATGATATCAATCCTGAAGGTTTGCACTGTATTTTGTGACTGTATTTGTTTTTGCCTCTTCTTCTTTACACTTTGAAAAGAAAACCAAGGGGATTCACTGTACTACATACCGATTTTGGAACACCTCACCTGGCTTCAGAGGCATCTCTGGATGGAGTGTTCTTTTTTCTTATTGGAGCATATTCTTTAAAATATTAAAGGATCACAGTTTTTATTATCACTAGTGGGGTGAGAACAAGAACAAATCAATACTTTCTCCATATCATTTCTTGGGTGTTTTAAAACCTCATCTCTATGTTTCTTGTCTCTTTTACTTTTCCTGGTTGAGATCTCTTCTCGTTTAAGTCTCTCACATTTCATACACAACCTGTTAGGATATTCTATTTTTCTCTACCTTCAAAATATAGCAGGGTAGCCCCTTTCCTCACCCTTATCCATGGTTTCAGTTACCCACTGCCAACCCAATCCAAAAATATTAAATGGAAAATTCCAGAAATACAACATTTCATAGTTTTAAATTGTGTGCTGTTCTGAGTAGCATAATGAACTGTGGAGCTGTCCTGTCCTGTCCTCCCTGGGATGAGCATCATCTCTTTTCCAGCACATCCACAGTGTGCTTGCTACCTGCCTCTTGCTCACCTAGTAGCCATCTGGGCTATCAGATCAGTTATTAAAGAGAGAGACCACATTCACATAACTTTTATTATGATATATTATTGCAATTGTTCTGTTTTATTGGTAGTTATTGTTGTTAATCTCTTACTTTGCCTAATGTATAAGTTGAACTTTTTGTATAGGGAAATAAATATATATAGGGTTTGGAGCTATTCACAGTTTCAGGCATTCACTGGGGAGTCTTTGAATGTGTCCCCTGTGGATGAGGAGTGACTGCTGCACTTGTTACTTTAACCACCCTGGACAGAACCATCTGGACTATAGCAGAAAATAATAATATAATTATTTTGCTTATACCCTTGCTCCTCTGTTCTCCTCAGTTCATTCTCAATAAAAGAGCCCAAGTGATCATTTTAAAGTGGAAATCCAGTCATATCATTCCTCTCAGTGACTATCCATTTGACACAGAGCACAACCACAGTTCTTGCAGTGACTCCTTAGGGTGCATTTTCCACTACCTGCTTGACCCGCTCCCCCAATTTGGTTCAACAACCAAGTTGGCTGCTTAGCCCGGGTCTTTCATCTACCTGGGGATATCTGCAGATATCCACTGTCCTCACAGCCTGGCCACAGATGAGTCTTGGGCCAGTGTTACCTTTATAGTCTTGTAATGTATCCCATTTTTAAATCTAGATTCAGTACCCTTGATTTCTGTGTGAATCTAAATGTAATTCAGTTCTTCATTAATTTGTAGATGGGAGTGAGGAATGAGAATCACAGAATAAATGCAGAATAGTATCAGGTAGGAAAATAGAGTATGATCCTCTGTCTGAGTCCAACTGGGCTGTTGTAACAGAAGACCTATCATTGGGTGGCTTATAAAGAACACAGCTTTATTTCTCACAGTTCTGAAAGCTGGGAAATCCAAGATTAAGCACCAGCAGATTTGGTTTCTGGTGAAAACCCACTTCCCGATTCATAGAGAGCCATCTTCACCTTGCACCCTCACATGGAGGAAAGGTGGGAGAACTCTCCAGGGTCTCTTCTATAAGAACACTAATCCTCACATAGCAAAGCCACCTGCCATAATTCCAAATCCATATTCTTTTCATTATTGGCAAGAATATTGCAATTGACTTTAAATATTTTAATGTTGTCATAGCAAAGACTTGATTTTTCTCCAAGAAAAAGAAAAGTCGACCAAATTACAGTGTTGGGAGTAGATCTTATGGCTCAGCATAAAGAATGTTTAAGTGATACAGCTGTAAAGACAGAGGGGGCTGCCTCACAGTGTAGTGGATTTTTGGTCTTTTAGGTGTTCTGTACAGGCAGATAATGATGGATTCTTAAGCTGTTTGACCTTCCATCTCTAAGAGTGTACAGTTTGGATTCCTACCCTCTAACACCATTACCAAAAGCTATAGTGATGCAATATCATAATTATTTTATTATTTACTTGTGTTTTAGAGTACTTATTTTAAGAGTATCATGTCATATAGCCTGTAGAGTTTTCAAACAATTAAATATACTACCCCAAACTCTTTGAGCTAGGGATTACAATGCCTGGTTTATTTATAAATGAAGAAGCAGATTCAGAGTATGTGTTGACTTTCCTGGAACAAAATGCCTGGTAAGTGATGGAACTGGGAGTTGAAACAAAGCCCTTTAAATACACTGCTCTTTTTACTATTAATACATGGAAATAATCAGCAAAACTGTCAAAATGTACAGTCTTGGGAAAATATTTCAACTCAAGAAGAAAAAGGAAATCAAAAAGGTCTATAACCTTTAAAGAGATTCAGTCAGTTGTTAAAAACTTATTTAACAAAAATCCAAAAGTCCTAAAGATTTTTACTAGAAAGTTCTATGAACAATTCTAATCTTGTATAAACTGAATCTGGAGACTAAAACAATGTATGCTTCCCAAGTCATTTTATAAGGCTCAGAAAACCTTGAAGTCAAAACCATTGCAGTATGATAAAGGAAAGTTAAAGGCAAATTCATTTGCAAAATTTGATGCAAAAATCTTAAATAAAAAAATTAAAACTGAATCTAGTCATGTATTTAAAACAGTGTCATGTCCAGAGAAGTTTTATCCAGTCAATTAGTTAAAGAGTGGACTCCACATCAGAAAATATGTAGGTCAGGTCAAAACAAATGACAATGTCTTCCATACATAAGATAGAAGTTAATTTCTATCACAAATTAAAGAGATTTATTTACTTTGGAGATAAGATGATTTGGCTTTTCCATGTATTTGCCAGGGACCCAGGATCCTTCCAGCTCAACGCTCTTCCATCTTTACACCATAAACCCTGTCCTCATGTTCCAATAGCTGTTAAACCTCCAGCAATCACATGTCACATGCCCCACGGCCAGCAGGGTAGAAGGGGCAAAGAAGGGCACACAAACAAGGCTTTCCTGTGTGACTTTACCTATGTACCACTGAAGCTGGGGCATGTCCTCGTTTAACTGAGCAGCAACATGGCCAGCTAAAAATTTGGGTTCTTGTTATAAAGGTGAAACAGGAAAAGGGACATTGTAAGGCTAGTGATCTCTGTTACAGGTGGGTATTTTCACTTAATAATTAAGCCAGTTTAATTGTTGGAAGGTTAGACAAAACAGTCTGTATCTGATTTTACCTTGTCCCTTTCAGTATAGGAATAGTGTGTCATTAAGCTGTTTTTAAAGGCAATTTGTCATTGTGAATAGTAAACACCCATAATAAGCTTCATTAAAATTCAGTTATTTAGAGTAAAGTTTCCTAATTCTTTCAGGCAACTCATGCTAACAAATTGTACTTAGCATAATTGCTGGGTTAATACTATCTCTTTTTCCAGATTTAATATTTTTGATTTGCATTTCTTATAGCAGTTGTCCTCTGCCCTTGGAGTAATAGCACACTATTTATGTATTCTATTTAGATAGTCTAGTACCTAGAATATAAAGCCTTGCTTTTTCTACCATCTCTAGCTGCTTCACTCTCAAATTCCTGCAAGCATACAGAGAGATTGTTGCTACTTTGTAGCATAAGGGTAATTATTTTCTTATCATTTAAAAAAATAATCAAGCTAAGCACTTACCAGACCATGTGCAGTCTGTGGTTTCTCTGTTCTTGAGAATTGGGGTGGTTTTGTTGTGTGTACATAGAGACCTAAAGAGCTTTAAAGGTTAAAAGAGAGAGATGTGGAATTTAGAGGTGTGAAAAAGACACAGAAGAATACAAGCAAAATTTCTAACCAAAGTTACTTTACTTGAAGAAATGTAGTTGATATGGGGGCCCTGTGTGAGGCAGTCTTTTACAATTCATTCCGAGTATTGCTCTGTTGTTTTAAGTCTTAAACAACAAAAAAATAATGAATCAATGCACTGTTTATTAAATCAGTATAATTATGAATGTGGGAAAAGCAAAGAATTCATGTACAGGCTGTTTTGAGTGACTTTTATGAGCAGTCTTTGAGCCAGACATAACATGTCCATTGGATATGCATAATGATATTAGGATTTTGGGTAGCTCCAAGATCTAGAGACATTCTTATTTTACTATCAGGGGCTATTCTAAGGGGGGAGGAGGAGGATAAAAAATTCATCAGCATAATACCAAGAAGCAAGTCAGCACAAACACTGTGTCAAAACAGAGTCTTTCAGCTTGGTCAATGGTATTGCTGAACAGTGTTCTACCTTCAGGTATTTTAGAGTAACCATTGCATCTTAGAGGCTTGCTCACCTGTGAGCAGATGCATCATCAGATGTGAAATAGCACATGGTAAAACATTTCAATGTTTCTAGAAATGTGGTTTCTTACAGTTAATATATATATTTAGTGTAATAACTCTTGATAATTTTTCTCCTTGCAAAATTCTATTAAGTTGAGGATGTAGGTCAAGATGGATGCCACAAGGAAATGAACATTCAAAGGTAAAAAAAAAAAGAACTTCAATGTAAACTTCACAGTTTATGCAAAAACCTACCTCAGAATGTACCACAGAGTTAAATGTAAAACCAAAGATTATGAAACTTTTAGAAAAAAAAAACAGGAGAAAATCTTCAGCACCCATGGCTAGGTGAAAAGTTCTTAGACTTGATACTAAAAGCACAATCTATAACAGAAAAATTGATAAATTGCACCTCATTAAAACCAAATGCTTTTGCTCCACAAAAGACCCTGTAAAGAGGATATAAAGATAAGCTATGAACTGAAAGAAATATTTGCAAACCACACATCTGACAATGGCTTTGTATCTAGACTATATAACAAACACTCAAAATTTAAGAGTGGACAAACAGATAATGGGCAAAAGACATGAATACACATTTCACTGTAAAAGATGTACAGATGGCAAAAAAAAGCACATGAAAAGATGCTTAGCATCATTACCCACTAGGGAAATTCAAATTAAAAGCCCAGTGAGATTTCACTACATAGCTATCATAGAAGCAAATGTTATAAAATAGTGATAGCCTGTGCATTCCGTATTCGCTTGTTCTCACATTGGAGAACATGGTTTTGGTCTAATAGATATTAACACCCAATGATATCAAGAATCTGGAGAAACACATTGTTTATACATTGCTAGTGGGAATCTAAGTGGCAGCCCACTCTGGAAAAGAGTGTGACATTCTCCCAAAATGACCATAACCCAGCGATTGAGTTCTTGAGCATTTATCCCAGAGAACTAGGAATTTATGTTTGCACAGAATCCTGTACATGCCTGTTCATTTCAGCATTATTTGTAGAAGCCAAACATTGGAAACAATCTAAATGTCCTTCAAAAGGTGGACGGTTGAGCCGTGCTACATCCCTACCATGAAATGGGACTCAGGAATGAAAAGGAACGAACTATTGTTACATGCAGCAACTTGGATGGATCTCAAGGGAACTAGGCTGAGTGAAAAAGCCAATCTCGGACGAATACCAACCGTATAATTCTGCTTATATAACATTCTTGAAATGACAATCTTGTAAGAGATGAAGAACAGATTTCCTCCTTGTGCTATTGTACTAGTGCAAGATGCTACCACAGAGGGGAACCAGTGGAAGGGTATGTGGGATCTCTCTGTATTATTTCTTCTAACTGCATCTGAGTCTGCAGTGATCTAAAATGAAAAACCTAAATAAGAACAAACAAACAAAAAAACTAATGGTGTCTTCAACTCAAGGGAAAAGGGACAAAAGTCTCCACAGCGTGGTTTATTAATTTGCCCGGAGTGCCACGGCATACGAGTAGCAGTGCTTAGATTTGAACTCAGACCTCTCTGGCTTCCAGGTTTGTGTGCATTTGCACAGCACATGTCATCTTCCTGGGAAGTCCTGCTCTAGTAAATAGCAGTAGTTTTCACATGCAGACTTGTAAACCATTTCTCCAGACTAGTAAAGAAAATTGAGATTGGATTCTGAGTTTTAGTCAAATTCTCCTAAACTCTGTTTTCCAAAAATGGCTGGCAGTGCTTCTCAAACATCGCAAGATTGCCTGGCGATCTTGATAAGGTACAGGTTGTAGGCATTTTTGAGTAGGGCCTGTGGCTGTTTCTAATAAGCTCCCAGGTGATGCTAACGCTGTTATTGGTGGGTTACTCACTGTGCAGTGAGAATAAAAGGAATCTCTATTATGGCTGTTTGTAATTAAGGGGACTTAAAAGAATGCCTTACAACAAATTCTGGGATGTTTTTCATCTCAAGGTTTCCTTGCTAAGTAAGAAGAGCAAGTTCACTTTTTTGACTAGACATGTTGTCACTGGGATTATTATAAACAAAAAAAAAATTTTGGTTGGTGCAGG
Organism: Phyllostomus discolor; assembly: GCF_004126475.2. Lineage (NCBI taxonomy): Eukaryota > Metazoa > Chordata > Mammalia > Chiroptera > Phyllostomidae > Phyllostomus > Phyllostomus discolor. Next base: position 67,402,723 of record NC_040905.2, read on the forward strand.
GGACTCAACTCTGTTTATTTGGGAAGGAAAAAATTTGAATGTGGTTAGGCTACTGCACTCCAGTGGCACATGGAATGAGAGGGGAAGGGAGCATTGTCAGGGTGAAGGTTCAGCACTAAGCATAAGGGAAGGCCGTTGACAGGCATTTTGAGTGTGGAAAGAGACAAACTCAAGTAAAAGGATGTTAAAGTGGTGCTTTGCGGTCAGCTGTTTATTGTAAATGTAATGTCATGTAGTTCCTACATTCATGTGTAAGAGAAATCACTGATAAGGAAGGAAGTTTATTGTGTTCACAGCCTAGACTGTCATCAAAGCTGACAGCTCTATTTCCCCCCATTTACTAAGTATTTGGGGATTTGGTTCATCCTGTTATCTAAACCAATTAGGGTCAGAACATTCATAACTTCCATTTATTCAGGGGTACTCATGTTTTCCTTTTGTACTACTGCACAGCAAAAAACATTGTGCCAAGGAATTTTAGGTGCCCTTCTTTCAAAGTCAGTCTTTAATTTTTAATGCTTTTATCAGGCTTTATGAAAGGGGCCATGTTTCCTGAGGTAACTAAAGCTCGATGTGGCTTTATGTTATGATGGGAAATTAATAAGTGACTATGAGAACTGGGGAAATGAAGTGTGAAATTGTTTGGTATTTCCAAGTATGTTTCTTTTGTGATCTATATTTTATCATGTACTAGGTCACATTTGGTGGTGCTCATGGGTCACCATGCCATTAAGCTGTAGTGGTTTCCTTAAAACATCAGGCCTGAAGGGCGTAACCCCATGTAACTTAAATCACTGGCCATGCTACAAGACGTATTTCACAGGATGTTGTGCTGGCTTTCTTCTTAGAACCAACATAGTGCTTTTTTACTTTTCCTTCTCCCTTAGAATAGTCCCTGATGGTGGATGTAATAATGACACACAAAGGTGCCCCTGATAAACTCCTGTTTCTCATTGGTCTTCTGCCTCTAGTCTTGCCCAACTGCCTCCACTTCAGCCTCCGAGTCACAGCCAAAATGATCTCCAGCACACCTCTGATCCCATCAATTACAGGACAACGACTAAATACCTGGGCCTTGCATTGTCTCCTGCCCTTCTCTTCAGACTCTTTTCCACACCCCTTCACCCTTCCAGGGTTCCTCGGGCTCTGCACTTAACTACTTGTAGTTCTTAGAACTCAACTTGCTCCCTGCCTCAAAGCTGACCTATAGCCTGTTGCCTCTATTTGAGATGCTCTTTCTCCACCTGGTGAACACCAGCTGCTTAGCTCAGATAATTAATTATTTCCTCTCTGAAGCTGCCTGTCTTAGTCAAGGGTGTTTGGTTTCAAGGAATAGAAACCCACTTAGATGATCACAAATAAAAATTTCATATAAATGAAAGAGCTACTTCATGGACATTCCCAAATGGGACAGGAAATACACTAGGACACTGGGGATAGGACAGTCAGGAACCCCAGTCTCTCCCATGGTGTTACCTGGTTTCTAGCACTGCTCTCTGTGTCTGCCATGGTTCTCTTTTGATACACAAAGCGATGTTATGGCTTCTGTACTCTTTGTCACTTCCACTTGCTCATGGCTTTACTTTGACATACCCTGATATCAATTCGGCCTTGATTTTGCATGACTTTTCAACTCAACTAACATTTCATTTTTCCCTATTTCAAATTCTCAGGGAGAAATAGGGCTTGGCCTAGTTAAGTCAAGTGGTCAGTTAGTCCTGTTGGGGAGTGAGGTCATACCTTACAATGGGGTACTGGTCTGATTGTACTACTTAGAGATAGTGACCCTTCTACTTTCTCCCAAGTCCCTCTTTACTGGGTTCCTAAACATACAGTTTAACTTACCTCTCACTCAGAAGTTATAAGGTACCCAGATTTTAAGGTCATAGAATCTCACTTCTTATTAAGAAATTCTTCTCCAAATTCTGGGGTTGTTTTTCTTCTCAAGGTTTCCTTGCCAGGTAAGGAGAACAAGTTCACTTTCTGACTAGAAATACTCTCACTGGGATTACTGTAATTTTTGGAGGGGTGGTGCAGAAGACTCAGATTATTTTTAATTTGGGAAGAAATTGTAATAATATGTAAAGGAAAGTTAGATTTTTTTAAATCCCTTCTGCTCTGAAAATTTATCTACCTGAGTGAGCTAAAGATAGTACAATTACATTTAGGTTAATATCATTCAGCTCTCTAAACTGCTTCCTAAGACAATTCCAGTGAGAGTGCTTGAGATGATAAGGTGCAAAATTTTTCTGGGAAAACTTATTTAAGTGGAAATATCCTAAAGAAACTCAATTAAAGCTGAAATTGGTCAGAGAATCATAGAGTTTTTTTTTCTTTAAATATGACATTCTATAAATTTTTCCATGATGCCCTATTTTGAGAATTTATCTTATAGAACCAGTTCTGTAATAGGGAGAATAAAAACACGGTAATGATTTTCTTGATTACTACCAATGAAAAGTACTATTTTTTTGAGAGGTCTAATCCAAATATCTTGCATGATCCTCTTCTTGCTTCATACTGGAATTTGCAGAATATAAGCATGATTTCCTACCGTGGGTGTCAGAAGGAGAGTATACCTGAAGAGAAGAATCGGGTAATTTTTTTTGAATTTTCAAATCTGATCTCTTTCTCTCTTACCACTACCTTCTTTCTCTCTCTTTTCTTTCCCCCCTTTAACCAGGAGCCACAGAACTTGACTGGGCATTACTTTTCTTATCTGAAAGAGGCTAGTGATCCTTCCTGTGCTTGCTGCTTATGATTATTTTGGGGAATAATGCGAATGTACCTTATAAACTGTTGTGCTTGTGAAAGATGAGACACAGTTGGGGACTCACATGTGCAATGAAGGGAAAAAAAGATGCTGACATGTGATCACCGCCCTATTTACACTTAGCTTGGGAGTCAGGCAAATCTCGGCTTGTTGCCTCAACATTCTGTGTCAAAAGGTCTAGAGTATGGCCTGCTGCTCTATTTTAAGCAGCCCTTCCTGATTCTTGTTATTGGGTAAGTTTGGGAAATACTGACAAAAGATTTCACTCTCATTGATCTCCTTCGTTAATGGAGGATGAAACAAAATGCCTACATAGAATGTGAGGAAGTATGAATAAGGGGACATCCCTGAAAGTACTCACATGATGCTGGGAACATGGTAGGTGCTGAATAAATGGTTGTTCCTATTACTTTCAATAAAATGAAGAAGTGTAATTGATTAGAATCTTAAGGGAAGTCTAAATCAAGTGTCCTGGTACTTCAGAGCAGTAGGAGGAAGACCTTATTTCCATTTGGGAAGGAGAGGATAGGTGTTAACCTGTTCTGGCTCCTCTCTGAGAGGTGGGGTGTGCAGGCATGGCGGGGGGAAGTAGTGGGCAGGTTCTAGTGTCTTACAGAACTTGGTTTCAAATCCTAGCTTTTCTATTTAATCACTGAGTAACCTGGAACATTTCACTTTACCTCCTATGTGTCAGTTTTGTCAGTTAGACAGTGAGGGTAATAGTAAAACCTAACTCACGCTTGCTGGAGGCACTAAAACACTTATCATTCATTCATTCAACAAATGTTGAAGGAGCACTTGCCAGCTGTCAGGAATTGTTCTGGATGGTAAAGATACAGCAGTGAAAAGGATGAAGCAGAACACCACCATATAGTCAGTGCTCAAGAAATGAGAGTCGTTGTTCTGCTGTGATAAAAAGCCTGCCAGCCCTGTTGTCTAATTTGTATCTTGTTACCATGACACAGATATAAATTACTAAGGCTTTAATTGTTTGGCTGGATCCCCAGGATCAAAGTTGTAGGCCTCAGCTAGAAGGAGCGCCAGAGCACCCGTGGGATGTCGTCGATGCCCTCTGTGTGCACAGTTGGCAGCTGTTGGTGCACCGTGAGTTGCACCACTGGGTTTTTCTAGAAGTGGTGGGTGACTGAGTGATCGGTGCCTGCTCCAGGCACTATTAAATTCCTTGTGTGATCCGGGGCTCGTGTTTTGGTGGTGCTTAGACTTATAGCCACTGGCCACGGGATATAATAAATTTAACAGTTCCACATTACGTGCCATGTATATTTTTAAGGCAGGGCATTGACTCAGAAGGTGAAGGAGAGGACAGGAGTAAGGATATACCCTTTTGATTTCATTATCATGAAGGATCTAATTAAATTAGTCAGCCACAGTTGGCCAACAACCAGTTTATTATTATCAAGATGCACATGTTAGTGGATTATTGTACTGATTGTTTTGTTCCTAGTCTGTTGCTTATTTATTTTGTATACATGGCCTTTGCAGTACACCAAATCCATGTGAAAGGATTTTGGCAGTGTACCAAGAAGCCAGTTACTCCTTGTGGAAGTGTGTAGTAACAGAAACGGTCAAGAAAACCAAGCCTAGTAATAGCTAGCAACAGGAATTTTAAGAGGGTATAAAGACGAAGGCCATTATTACATTTAGAGGGATTGTTCTTGAGCACAAATGTGTGATGTCTTCCAAAATCCCAAAGCTGAGAATTAGCACTGGAAACTTTTGTGAAAATTAGTGCTTGTTTGTGCAACTTATGGATGGTGTAAAGCTACACTAAAGACATTTAGCACTTTTCTGAATGAGAATTCTCTTTTTGGTTCTATTTTTAGCCATTTAGTTTAAGAAATGGTTTTCTTCACCTTAAAATAGTTTTGGTTTGGGATAGAAATTTTAACACATTTTTATCAAATAAAAGACATTAACATACACAATATTTTCCAGAAAACAATTACTACCTTCTGAGTAGGTGTATGTAAATTAGCTTCTCATGAAAAAGTTCTTTGTCAGTTTTCTGTCCCTTCTGTATTTATCAGTTATCGTAAGTTATATTTGGATTTACATTCATTTGTTTTTTAACACTTTAGACAGACAAATATTTAAGTTTACCTTATTGGCATTCAATTAATAGAATAGTTTCCTGCCTTCTGGGGATAAAAGTATTGTATGGAAGATGAATAAAGCTGTACAAAATAGTCACTTCTTTGTAATTCTGCAAGGAGGTATACTGCATGACTTCCCATCATCCTCTGGTCCATATGAAGTCTTTGCTCTTGCCAGACCAGGAGGTGGCTGTGAAGGTTCCCCTGACCTTTGAATCTGCTGCAGGGAACGGCGTGTATTCTGGGAGAACTGAAGCCCTCACAGCTTCATGTGTTCTCATGTGCTCCTGGGGTCTTGTCCTGCTGTCTTGCTTGTCCAGACTTGTCCACTGACTTTCAGAATTCAGTGTATCAGCATTGGAAGAGGGTGGGGTGGGACAGGGGACTGTGACTAGGAGACTATCTGCTTATGTCTGGTTTCCCTCATATATGAAAGCCTCATGTATACCCCCATGACCTCTGAGCATTTTATTTTCATCCAGATGCCACATTTAGAAACAACATGTAGAATCTTAGATTAGTGCAAGTAGAATGGTTCTTCAGTGCACACTGCATTGTAGACCAGTTTAGATGTGATTGACCCAAGAAAGTGAAGACCCAAGGAAGAAAAGTCAAGCGGGGACAGATTTATAGGAATACAAGTCAGACTTTGGTCTCAAATGGCCCTGAGGAGGTCCTGTTGTTTTGGTGATCTTAACATTAGGATGAATTATTATGCATCACATTTAAGGTGATGGGCAGACTTCTCCAAGAACCGGGAATGCCCTGCCTGTTACAAAGTAATCAAAGCCCCTAGGCCGTGGTTTTCAATATTGATATTCACCCCATCTGCATCGGCAAATACATATTCTAGGGTCTTACCCAAAGCTACTAAATCTGAATCAGTAAATGTGGACTCTGGAATCTTCATTTTAAGTTCCCTGGGTCATTCTAGAGTTTGAACATTGAAATATGAGTTGGAGGAATCAAATTTAGGTTTCAGAAGACCCAAACATGACCTGAGACCCAAAGACTTCCTAGACTTCCTGCTGGAAACAGCTTTCTAATATTACCTCTGACCTGGCCCATCTAGACCCGACCAGAGAGGCGTTAGAGGAGGGGTGTCAAACTCATTTTCACCAGGGGTCACATCAGCCTCGCAGTTGCCTTCAAAGGGTTGAATGTAATTTCAATTCCTTAACAGTTAAAGAGTAGTTACATTTATACAGTCCTAAAATTATTTTGGCTCTTTGAAGTCAACCACAAGGCTGATGTGACCCCCAGTGAAAATGAGTTTGACACCCCTGCTTTAGTGAGAACAGCATTAACCTGCAGAACAGTTCTTTATGTAAAGAACTTTTTAATTTTGTTTTAGGTTTCAGAGATCCTATAGTCAGAGGATTCTTGGGCCAACCAAACTTATGACTTCACTTATCTACTCTGCTTGCTTCAAAAACAGGCTTCAAGATATTCCCATCTCCTGCTTTGCTTTTTGACCTTTCAGAAGTGCTTTGAGTAGCTCAGCAGGTGGACAGAGACCAGATTTTGATACTACAAGATTGACACTAGAATATATTGGATTTTCTGGAGCAGTTTCTATTTTCCTGACTGATCCTCAGAGAAGGAATTTTTAAAAAGTAATGTATACAGAGTCTTTCCATGGTTATTGTCTTTGTGTTTCCAGAATCCCTATGAAATAAAGAAGGCAAGAATAGCTTTTGTTGTTCTCCTTTAAATACTTGTAATTAGAATGAGAGCTGGAAAATTCTGTGGCAGAGCAAGCTTTGACATAGACATGAATTAGCATGCTTGAAAAGAAAGTTCAGGTATGTTTCTTGACCATTAATAAATCCACAGTTATGCAATACTTGGGACTATTTTTATTACTAAATCTAAAGGGATTTGAATAATCTATACCTTTACCTTCCTCTCTCAATTAAGTTATAGTTTCATCAAAATAGATTCTAATTGAATTCTAGGCAGAGGTATCCCTACCACAACCCTGAACAAATAGCTAAAGCACACATATTTTAAATCTCTAAATATTTCTACAATTTCAATGAAATTAGACAAGCAAAAGAATTAGGAAGAAGCATATGGAAATGTTTTTGCCAAAAATTAAATGCTTTTGTTTATGCCTTAATAATTGAAAACATTTGTTTTATTTTGAAATATTCATTTGTACTTTTAGACTTATGTTGACAAAGTTAAATGGAAGTTAGCCTTTTGCCTTTTTAAGAGACAGTGCATGTGCTAAGTTCATAGCGTAGTGGAGATTTGGTGATATTTTAGCAATAAAAACTGCCTTAAAATACCAACAAAAACAAAAGTAATTGCTGCTACATGTTTAGAGTTAAACATTTGGTTGTATTCCTAAGAAAGGTAAGAATTGAAATACAGGGTGGGGCAAGAGTAGGTTGACAGTTGTGAGTATGGGAAACATAGTTTTTTCTTGTATTACTATTTGTTAATTATTGTATTATTTTCCATATGAACAACTGTAAACCTACTTTTGCCCTATCCTGCAAGTTATTTTAAGCATTTATTGGTTATTGAGAAGCATTTCTTTATGCTTTCATGTTTCTCTTGAAATATGATATAAAAAAAGATAAGTCAAAATTTTTGGATTTTTTTTGGTGTTATTTGGTTGAATTTTTTTTAAAGATTTTATTTATTTATTTATTTTTGGAGAGAGGGGAAGGGAGGGAGAAAGAGAAGGAGAGAAACATAATGTGTGGTTGCCTACTGGGGACCAGGCCTGCAGCCCAGGCATGTGCCCTGACTGGGAATCAAACCAGCAACCCTTTAATTTACAGGCTAGCCCTCAATCCACGGAGCCATACCAGCCAGGGCATTTTTTAAGATTCTACCTCCCTTAGCCATATTTTTCTCCTATAATTACTGTTTGAGTCTTTAAACACAGTCTTACATAGAAGTATTGACGCTGTGTCAGGATGTATAGTTTGAAAGTGGCCATCAGTTATATGACTATAATAGAGCATGGAAAAAATACCAATTGATTCTACAAAACAAACTATAGAGAGTAAGAGTCAACAGAATCTTATTGTCATGTACAGATGGACAGAGTCCAGAAAGCAAGTTGTGATTTGGTGGTTTGTGTGTCCTGGGCACTTCTCAGGATATGGGATAAGAAAGGGACACGTCGTAGGAGTGAATTCTACCTTCCATGAAAGTGGCCTTGATGAGTCTGTGAAGCACCCATCCCTCTCTGCTCTCGACACAGACCCTCTGCCAGCACTTCTCTTGTACACCCCTTACCTGGAGTTCCTGTCACAAGACCGAACGCAAATCGCAGCTGCACCACAGAGCCTTTTGAAACTGTCCCGGCCCTCAGGGATCTCCCCTTCCCTCAACATCGTTGACCTTGTGATTTTTGGCATACAGTATTTAGTGTATGCTCCCCTTGTTACTAGTTTTTTAAAATTATGTAATTAATGAATGGTTCAGTGGTATATTTTTTATCCCTCACCCAGAAGACCAGCAAAATGTTTTTCTTATAAAGACATTAGGTTGAGAGTTGAAGAAACTCTGGACTGAGAGACAGGAGACATTGTGTCGCTGGCTCTGTTCTGAATTTAGAGGAGGGTCTTTAAGCAGAGCACTGAACCTAACTTTGTTTCTTTCTTCATCCTATTAAATAAGGATATGAACTAGATAGTCTCTGATAATCTACTCTAAAATTGTATTTCTGGGACTTCATGTTCAGTGTGGCAGATTGTGTGCATGATTTTTATCTCCTTTACCTCCCCAGATCCCTCTAAAATGGATGGAAAAGGAATTTTAAAGGTTACAAACCTGCAAAGAGAAAGAGAATAGGAGAGATTCCACAGCAACTAAGAAATTAATACATATTTGGAAAGTAGACGACTGATAACAGATTTAATATAATAGTAGCTTTTTCAGCTAGGTGCCCCTGAGAGGCAAGACCCATGAGAAACAGGCTGATTGGCCTAAAAGACCACATGAAAGCTCTGAGCCTTGCATGGTACCAGTACCAGGGGAAGTAGGGATGCTGTATGGGGCTAAAACTGGGGATTAACGTGGGAGTGCACCAGCCTCCTCTCCCTGCCTTGCTTTCAGAACATCAGCTGTGGCTGTGTGTTTCACTCTTTCAGGAGATGAGTAGATTCTTCTTCTCTAGTGAATTGAAAAGCCCTTAGGGTGTCAGGGGCACTTAGGAAGATATCTGACTTGAAAGGGAGAATTCAAAAAGAAAGGAAAAGAAAAAGGAACTTAGCTGGAACAAACAATAGAAAGGAATAGAAAATAGAAAGAGCTGAAACTAGAAAATAAAAAGAAATGTCGAAAGGTAAATTTGAGGTAATCTCTAAAAAAGGGATGAAAACAAAACAGAAGCAATAGAAAGGAATGCTAGGAAAATTTGAGGATCATTCTCACAGATCCAACATCCAAATATAGGAATTCTAAAAAAGATAACAGCTAACTGGAGAAAAGAATTATCAAAGAAAGATACAAGAGTATTTATCAATAGAATAGTTCATGAGTCTTTATATTAAAACAGCATAGCAAGATAAATGAGAAGTGTCCAGGAGAATGAATAAGAAAAGAGTCATTTCAGTGCACATCAGTAAAAATTCAGAACAGGAGGCTAAAGAGAAACTTTTAAAAGCTTCCAGAGAGTGGAAGTGAAGAGATATCAAGAGAGATCACAGATAAATTGTGAAAAATCAGAATGGCAACTGATTCCTCTGCAACAGAATTATAAGAAAGAAGATGCAGGAGTAATACCTTTAAAAATCTTAGGAGAAATGGTTGTCGTCTTGTAGATCTAGATACAGACAAACACAATGAAGGATGAAGCTAAAATAAGGTTATTCTGAATGTGGTTCAGGAATCATGCTGTAGATCCTGAACTCCAGTAAAACAAAACAGGTGTACAAGAAATGTAACAATAATAAGACAATTACTTGGCTCAATGGAAAACAATAATTACATAACTTTAACAATTTAAATATTGATGTCATTAAAAATTGTGATATGTCTGTTGGAAAGCTGGTAGGATGGGAAGAGGAGCATGTAAGGGACTTAAATCCTCTTCTTCCAAATTAAGAAGTTAATAAATAATAACTAGAACTATGCATCTGTAGGTTGGAACATCAACATGCTTGGAAAAATCAAGTTAAATACCAGAACAGCCTGCCAACAGAGTGGCATAGAGTTGCATTTCAGGAATAGGAATTTGGGTAGTTGGGCAGAGGACTGCTATTTTCTTTGTGAGAGTTTAGTACTGTTTGACTTTTAACTATGAATACATACTACTTTGATTTTAAAAATCATTTTTAAATGTCTATTTCCTATTTCAAAACTTGATATATATTCAAGGTTGGTATGTATAATTTTTCTCCAGTGGTACTGTAAGCCTGGAAAATTGTGTGACATAGGTTCTTTTTCCCATTCATCCTTGTTCTGATTCATTTGCTTAACATTTATTGAATATATTAATGTTGGAGCTGATATGATGAAGCTCTAGTCCAGCAATTTCAACCAGGGTGCCACAAGAATTTTTAACACATGCAATACCTGACTGTTTAGTCAGGGCACTAACCTCTTGTCCCTTAGATTGTCAGATAGAAAAAATAACAACAGCCAACACAATAACAGCTGTCTGGTATGAATTAATAAAAATTATACATATTTTTTTAGTCAGACCTGAAAAATATTTTATAGGAGGTCTGTTCAAAAAGCATCCAGCCTTGTAATATGAAAAACTAGAGGTATTTATTGAAGAAGATACAAGATACAAGAAACATTGTACACAGGACAATGATGCCTCAGTCTTTTCAAAGTAGGCACCTTAGGACCTCACATAGTTCTCTCAGTGTTGTTTCCACTGTTCAAAACCCTCTGCAAAATCCTTTGTTGGAATCGCCATCGGCTGCCCCATTGTATTTTCCTGAATCTCATTGATAATCTGAAATCTCTTCCTTTTCAAAGTTGATTTTAGTTTTGGAAAAACCCAGAAGTCACAGGGCACCAAATCTGGGCTTTAGGGGGACTGAGTCACCTGAGTGATTTAATGTTTCACCAAAAAACTTCTGCATGAGAAGTGATACATGAGCGAGCACGTTGTCCTGATAAAGCTGCCAGTCACCATTTGCCCATAGATGCGGCCTTCTGAATAATTCCAATAATTTCTGTGGAGGAATGTTCAAGCTTAATGCAAAATTCAATGCAGATTCATTGCTCTACTTGCTCAGTCATTTTGAATGCAACAGCCACACAGTACACATGCTCACTCAATGGTGTCTACCAACCCCACTGACTAGTACAGTGAAGTCATCATTGTTCACACATGTGCATTCCAGTCTGCTCCCTTTGGCTGCCAGGTTACATCAATGTTGAGCAAACCATTCTCATTATATTAACAATGGCTGACTTTTTCTAGACAGACCTTGTATATATATTTTTACTTCTTATTTATTTTTATTGTATTCTTCCATTGCCATTTATCTCCTTTATACCCTCTTCCACCTTCTTCCATCCCTTCCCCCTGCAACCACCACACACTTTTGGTGTGCTGCAGAATTCTAATAATTAGGTTATATGTGTCATGAGATGATAAAGTCTGAAAACTGCTGCTCTAGTCTCACTGGATTAAAAAAGAGAGAGAGAGCAAGAGAGCTTTTTTCTGACTGGACATGAATTTGAGGCCTTAGCAAGCACAGTGTATTGGGGAGGAGTAGGCATGGATTGTGCATAGATAGTCATGCCCTTTCATTATAACCACCCCTACCTGCTGGGTAGTTGGATAGCAACTAAATTTGTCCATGAGTGTTATCTGGTACTTCTGTTTAACTTTCTCTTTTCATGTAAATTGTGGGTAATTTTTATTTATTTATTTATTTATCTATTTATTTATATTTTAGAGAGAAACAGAAGGGAGGGAACAAGGAAGGGAGAGACAGAGTGAAATATCAATTTATTGTTTCATTTATTTATGCATTTATGAGTTTCTTCTTATATGTGCCCTGACCAGGGATCCAGCATGCATCCTTGGTATATTGAGGCAATGCTCTAACCAACTGAGCTACCTGGCCAGGGCCTTGGGTAATTTCTAAATTCAAATGCCTGTAAGGGGGCCGTGATACCAGACTGAAGACATCCAATTTGCCTGTGTACATCAAAGCCCATTTATAAGAACAGAGGTTTGCAGCAAAAATGTAAGGGTTTATTTTTGGGAAGTGGTCCACACCAAGAGTCACAGCTAATAATCCTCAAAAACCTGGCTCCCTGATGGCTTCCAGGGGATGAGTTGCAGAGGAGGAAAACCATTAACAATGGTGACTAAGGGAGTTAGGGTCGTGGTCTGTACTGATTGGTCAGAGCTAGGGGAGCAGTAGGTGATCAGTGCAGCTGGTCCTGATGCCAGCCATGATGTTGTTTCATCTGGTTGCACAGATTTTCTGGCCCTGGAGCTGAAAGAAAACTGTGGCCTAGATGTTCTCTCTAGTTTGGTTAAAATTCTGTCTCTGTGGTCAACAGACCTGAGGCTTTGTTCCTAAGTTTATTTGATGCTGAACCTTACTGTCCTGAGGGTTTAGTGACTAAGGAATTGGGAAGAGGGAAGGAGGCAGGTGAGTCTGGGTGCTGGATAAAAGTCAGTGTGCATCAAATGGAAAGAAAGGGTAAAAGTTTGTATGAAAGAAATGAAGCTTCTCTGTGGTTACAGTTGTTTCTTCTCTTGCCCTCTACCTTCCTCAGAGAGTGTCTGGGCTCAGGCTAATGAATGGAGCAGCCTCCCTCTGAGTATCACTGATCACTGAGTAGAAAAGGTTGGGAGTATTTCTCCAGGTAACAGAGAAGAAAGAAAAGGGAACTAGTATGTTGAATTATGGCAATGCCTTTTAAAGCTGCAGCTTGTCTTGACACATTTCACTTCTGTTCCCCTTTCACTGGTTAAGGAAGTCACGTGCCCATTTAGTAGACAATACTACTGACTTCCCTCCCACCTGGGTCAGAAGCTACCAACTGTAGGGGACTAAGATGTGTTTCCTTTATAGCAGAGACGGTGCCCTACAAAAGCCAGACTCTTGGAAAATTTTCATACGAAGAATAGAGATAAAGAAATAAATGTAAGGGTAGAAAGAAAAGCAGCAGTAGCCATTGAGTACTACTGACATAAGAAATATCCAACCTGTCAAGAAATTTTATGATTTTGAGTCAAACTGATGACAATTATGAGGAGGGAAAATATGAAAGGATGGAGGAAATGCTCCACCGAATGGCAGCTTTATAGCTTATTTCGTACATTAGAATCAAAAGAGAGCATGTAAGGAGAGGTTTCATAAAATTCTTTGGTGGTAGATTAGGGAGGCAGGAGAAAGCAAAGCAGGGAATCCCTGATATTGGATAGAGTAAAATGGAGAGACACATATTTATTTTACGTTGGTGGGTATGAGAGAGTTAACATTTACAGCACATAGAGATGGTATTCGGGGAACAAGATAAGAATGCAGGGTTCTGGGGTCTCCTCCTCTTGTGTGGTGGGTGTCCCCTGAGGGATCTGAAAAGGATTACTCTGACATTATGTTACCAGTGAAAATGAGTATTTTTGCAGTGTCAAGAGAAAGGAACTTGAAATGACAAAGCGTGGAGAAAGTTCAAACATGGTGGCAAGATTTTATTGGGGTTAAGGGATATAATACACCATCAGAGACATGGAGGGCTGACAGGCTGTAGCAGCGACTGCACTGAAGCTTCCATTAATCCTCCATATAAGTTATTTTCTTAGTTTTTAGTAATAATCAAGGTGCCATTCAAACCATCCAAACCAACTCTCTGATTCTTCCTGGACTTGAGTCACACCCTCTCCCTAACCAATCCCTTTCTGGGACTGACTGATATTCTGCACCCTTTATCCAATTTGATTACTTTTCCAGTTTCTCCCAGGCTAGGCTCTGCCTCTTTATGTCCCCATGTTGGCTCTTACTGCACATGCCTCAAAAGTAGAAGCATTTCCCCTTGCATGATCTTGACTTTTTTTTTAAACCCTCACCCAAGGACATATTTTTATTGCTTTTAGAGATAAGGGAAAGAAGAGAGGAAGGAAGAGAGAGAAACATCGATGCGAGAGGGAAGCATTGTTGTGAGTGAGAAGCACTGATTGGTTGCCCCCATATGCACATATACTGGGGATCACCCATGTCATACTGGGATGGAACCTGCAACCTAGGTATGCAACCTGACCTGGAATCAAACCCGCAACCTTTCTGTTGTGGGACGATGTTCCAGCCAACTGAGTCACACCAGCCAGGGCCCATCTTGACTTCTGTTGTGCACATCAGAAGGTTCTGTTACATCATCTGGTTTCTCTACACATGTGCCCAGAAGATAAATTTTCCTCTCCTCCTCCCTCCACTAATCTATTACTGGGCTGGCAGCATCCCCAGGGTGGCTGTCTGCCTGTTTGGAGTATTAAGTCTCCTTTCCAATAGCCTCCTCAAGTCTGTAAATGCTGCACCTTCCTAGTAAGCTTAATGGAATGCTATCCTAATATCTGATTCAGCTTCCCAGTTTATTAAGCTTAATATTGGATTCCCTTTGCTTCCTTCATTATTAATAACTAGCTAACAACTTTATGCTAACAATTCCAAGGGTATGTTATCTTAGACACAAAAGGACAATAAACAGGCTTATTTAAGGTAAAAATTGACCTTTGTCAAAGAAGGTACAGGCCTGGGATGTGACCACCAGCCATGACTTGCTTTTAGTTAGGGATTTTTTATGATCAGACCATCCTATGTGGTTGCTTTTGGTTTCTGGGTTTGTAAGGCTGCCATGCAGGCCTCCCCTGAGCTTGTGAGGTTGACTGTGTGGCCCCTCTTTTGTTCACACTACCATTCAATTTCAACTTCAAATAAGTTAATTTGTGGGGCAAATATAAAGGGACCAGAAACTCATATTAGCAGGTTCCATTTTGGAAAAGCAAAAAGCAAAATAATGTACTTAATGGATCAATATGGAAGAGTAGGAAAGTAGGATGAAGAGAATCGTAAACTCATTGTATGGGGAAGAACTTTGCTCAGTAGTCAGGTGGACTCACCACTTAGTTGAGAAACAATATTTTATGTGCATAAAAGTGTGATTACTTCTTCTTAGAGTTTTTCTATAATTTTGTTTATGTCCTTAGAAGAAAAATTCAGAAAGTTTCAGGAATGGTTGAAATACTTAGGTGTGTGCATATGTGTTTTGATTATGGATGTGAACATGTTGCATAATTAAACTTAAATATTTTAATTGTCTCTCATTTGTTATATCTTTGGAGGGTAATTGTAACTCAGTAAAGAGTTTCCTCTCTAGTGTATCTTGTTTTTACATAACAATGCCTGTCTTAATGAACCTTTGTCTCACTAGAGTGTAATACCAATAGTGATTTAAATATCCAAATGAAGGGAGAACTTATCACAGTTATCTTCTCTTTTAGGTAAATCAATACTGCTTAATCCATTTATTTTTTTATTTTAAAATTAACATTTGGTTAAGATAAAACTTAGTGATAAAAGATGTTGACCTCTTTAATAGCAAGAAAACTTTTGATATTTTATAAAAAGACAATGAGACAACTACCAAGTCTCAGGAACAAGGAATGAAGGAGGCCATCCAAAGTGTTAATTTTGTTTAATCAGAATGAAACAATTAATACTATTTTTTAGTATCTCAAAACAACTCTGCAAGTCAAAGACAGTATGTTAGTGGTATGTTATTATCAATGGAAGAATAAATTTCACTTCTTTTCTTAACTTCAACATAATTTATAGAATAATTTCAAGTATATTATATTTGCATTAACTCCACCCATATGTAACAATATTATTCTTCCATTTTTTTGTCATTCAATTTATCTTTTCTTTAATCAGAGAGGAAGATATCATGAAATAAAAGATAAATTCCACCATGTAAAAAGAGCAGTAACTGGCACAATATTTTCCTAGATGCGTACCAGCATGACCAATCTAGAAACTGCCCTCCTGGTTGGTATCCAACCCTGAATTAACAAAATGGTCATTTGCTGCCATTATGATAGTGGAAATGGCTGTCTGGTCAAGCAGGGCCATTAATTTTGAATGTATTGATAAAGACATAAATTTTTCTGAATATCATATTGAAACATAACAGTTCAGCTTCTTTTAAGTACATTCTGATACACCTAAGGGCTGATTATTTTATAGGTCTTTTTTTGTCAATGGAATTTTAAAAGATTTGATGATGACCTTAATGCATTTTAAATAACAATAAATATGTCTATTCTAAATCTATAACTACTGTAACTTTATTAATAGTATATATACTAACTTAAGGTCCTATTTTTCTATTTGTTTTATGTTTTTATGCAGTCTTTAGGAATATGCCATTTGAAAAGAGATAAGTCTTTTGGCGAAATTACTGGACTAGAAGGAAATTGTTTGCTTTATCAGGAGTTTATGTACTGTCATGAGTAGTTGTAGTATCATGGTCTAAGTTTTTTTATCTGCATAATTTCTTCACCATTTGAAAGAGAGTGTTAACCTTAAGATAATAGAAATTCATCATATTGGACAACAAATTTTTTAAAGATAAAATTTGTACATATATATGGCCTTTGAAAATTTCATTTGAAAGCTAAGCAAAAATTCCATTTCAAAAGATGTCTCTCCCAGCAAGGCAATTCACAAAATTGCTCTATGTAAGAATAAATATTCAATTCAATAGAATCAAGTAAATAGTTGTAAACTTAATTACTCATATAGCATTTAGTCTCATTTAAATACCAGGCACCTAGTTGGGTCTACCATTTTATATTTATTTGTCCCTAGAAAACATCTAACTGCTTTTGGAACTGATATGCATATCGTTTACCCCCAATGCTGATTTCTTTGGGCAGTTGGTTCTGCAAGCCTCCCTCTGTACGCCTCCCTCTGTACAGTTTCTTCAAGTTCATGCAAACAAGTTTGAGGCCAGGATATACGTGCCTCTCAGTGCCAGTATCCAGTAATGTTGCCTAATAATCTTGACATAATATTAGTAATTTCTTTGAAATATAAATCATTACTCATTATTTCTAGAACACATTTCAAATTATTTAGGTGAAAATTTTAGTTACATTTTTGCTGAATGATGAAATTCATTTAGTGTTTTTTCTCTTATTTTTAGTATTAGGAAGAATGTTTAAATTTGGATCTTTTAGCTCTGTTTCCCCCTTCGCCCTCCATCTTCAGTTATAATTGTTCAGTGTCTGCCATCTGAAGATGTTGTAGTACTCTGAAACTTTACTCAAAGATGAGATATAGTTAGATTCAGAATGAGCAGTGCAAACTGAGAAAGATAAAAGCAAGGTTTTAAAATTTAGCCATCCATAGTGTTACCATACTGTAGGAGTCTGTTTGCCTGAGTGCATCAAAGCCTGATAAAACATGAATGGGAATTTGAAGCAAAGAAAGAAAGTATTTTTAGGAGGTGACTCACTCCCGGAGTTACAGGTAAGTAGTGCTCAAAGACATGGCTCCTAGTGACTTCTAGGGGATGGGGTTAAATAGGGGAAAATCATTAATCATGGTGACTAAGGGAGTTAGGGTCGTGGGCTTTACTGGTTGATGCTGGGATAGGAGTAGCTGATCAGGGCATCTGCTCCTGGTGTTAGCCGTGATGTCACTTCAACTGGTTTCACAGCTTGTCAGGGCCAGAATCTGATACACAGCTGAGGCCCAGATGTTCTCTTTAGTTTGATCAAAATTCTCTCTCTGGGGTCAACAGACCCAGCCAGACTGGGAGGCTTTATTCCTTAGGTTATTTGATGCTGATCAGTACCTTATTGTCCTGAGGGCTTAATGCTTAAGGAAGTGGTCACACAAGGGAGAAGGAAGCAGGTGAGTCAGGGTTCTGGAAGAGGCCAGTTTGAATTAAAAGGTAAGAAAGGAGAAAAGGTCATGTTAAAGAAATGAAGTTTCTGTGCTGTCATAATAAAGCTGAACTTGAAACCCTAACAAGAACTTATGTCTCTGTGATGCTTTCCTGATTTCAGAATTCGCTCCGATTATTGTGTTTCTCACAGTGGTCCTTTGGTAGTGCATTTATCATTATCCCTTATTTATACAGGGAGAAGCCAAAACTCAGAAATATGAAGTGAATCCCTAAATTGGGACTTAAAACCATGATTTCTGATTTCAAGGGCAAGTCTGCACTCTCTCTTTTACACCAGAGTTTCCACTTGTTGGCTCAGAATCCACTGGAGGAGGGAGATTTGATGTGGAGCCTGAGTCACTCACAAGAAGCCAGTGTTGTGTGATTTGAAATGTGTCTTATACCTATGTGAACTGTTGATTTTAGTTAAATGTGGAATAAAATACAGATTCATTTTAGAGTGTTACTGTATCAATGATCATTTATTTATCCTTTACATAAGTTATTTTTATTTATTTATTTATTTATTTTTAATTTTATTTTAATCATTGTTCAAATACAGTTTTCTCCCTTTTACTCCCAATCCATCACCCCGACATATTTTCTTAATAAACAAATAATAGATGTATAGCCTCTGTCAAGTGTAACCTAGAGGTTAATAGCTTCTACCTTTAAAATCAGCCAATGTCCATGTCAAGCAAGTTTCTTTTCCTTATTTTTCTTTCTCTCCCCCACCAACCTGAGGACATTTCTTCTTGCTTTCAGAGAGAGAGAGGAAGGGAGAGACAGAAACATCAAAGCTAGAGAGAATAGCACCAGTTGATTGCCTCCCATTTGCACACAGACAGGGATCTAATCTGTAAGTCAGGTGTGTGCTCTGACTGGGAACTGAACCCTTAACCTTTCAGGTACAGAATGATGCTCCAACCAACTGAGCCACACCAGCCAGGGCTCAAGCCAGTTTCTTAACCTCTTTGGTGGCTATATTTCTCAGTTTTAAAATGGAGATATTACTGCTTATAGGAATTTGTGAAAATTAAATCTCATGTATTTCAAGTAATACATGAAAAGTATTTAAAATTGCTTCCTGGCGTATAGCAAATGCTCAGTAGTTGTTATATATTATTTTCATTATTAGTAGTGTCAGTATGGTAGTATACAAGTCCATTAAATGTTGTGATTTTAAGAAGCAATTTTTCTACTTCAAAATGAAGACCAGTTCTTCATAGTATATTGCCTGTGGGCCTCTTTATTTTGGTTAAAATTGGCAAAAACAATTGGGCTATTTCACTTTTTCTGTGACTTGAAAACTCAGCTTTTAGTTGTAACTCAAAGTTAGGGCATATAGCTACAAAAATGGAGAGATAAGGCAAATAAAGTCAATTCGGCATTCTTGGTCCTCACTTCCTGGGAGTGGTGCCCCTGGGACTGAGCCCAGTGTGTTCTCTCCAGCCCGCAGCATCGTGGGTCTCATCCTTTTTATCAGCTCTCACTTTCAGTTCCAGGGTGCAGCGCAAATCACTACAGGAACCCTTGGAAAGAAGATTTAAAATTGGGGAAGAGCAAACCGGTCTGTAAGCACCTTGTTAAAATAAACCACCTCTTCATAAACTCAAGACAGAAAGAAATAGTTTAGTAGTAATGAAATAAACTCACTACCTGTCTGTACAGCAGTATCAAAGAGTTCTAGCAAACATAAGAATGCTTTGATCTTCTTCAGCCAGAAGAAAATTATGAAGCTCTTCATTGACAGTTCATGGGGAGTTTGGGGACACTGATCAAAGAAAACTATTATTACTATAGACTAGAAATTAAAATATCTGAATACAAACTACTTCAGCACATTGTACTTCTTTCAATTGTGAACTGCATATTTAAAAATTCAAATGGTCTTTTTATGATTAAGTGGCATTTTATTGTATCTTCTGTACTCTAAAATAAAAGACATTAAAATGTTTTTAAGCAACTTTGTTCCCTTTGCTAATGGCTTTGACATTATATGGTTGAGATGGAATGAGGGGGCAATGTGTAGTGTGTATTTTATGGGATCCCTCTAGGTTACTGTAAACTCAATTGAGCAGAATTATATAAATTAGAGACTTGCTTTGACATTCTTTCATGATCTTAAAGAAAAATTCCCATAAGTTCTTCCATTATGTAATAGTAATAGTGTTATGTGATTATAGATTCCACTTTACTATAATTATACAGTAGAGAGACTTAAAGGAAAGGAAAAAAAACTTTTATAATAGAAAGGATTATGTTTGTGGGCATTTTATTGTAAGGATTTGAACATTTGAAATGGGAAACATGAATATCACTTGAAAATATGCTTATGCTATGGGAGAAAATGCTTTTCTGTGAGTAGCACAAGAGAAAAATAAGTTCAGTGTTATTTTTGAGTGAAAATGTAGACATTTCCTGCAGATTTTTTACTTATCAAGAAAGAGGACCCTTATTTTTGTTAATTGCATGTTCTGGATCTGAGCCAGGTGTCTGTGTAGTTGATAGCTTCTGCCTCTGAACTCATCAGGAGGCATTTAACAAAATATGTATTCATATGCTTCGGGAATAACTATGCCTAAGGGTGTAGAATCGTAAACAGGAAAAAAATTCCTGCAAAAGAGGACAGCTCATTAAAAAATGTGCTGATTAACTGCAAGAAAGACAGAAGGAAAGGCATGTCCCCGCCTTCAGACAACATGCATCTAAGCCCAGTGCCTGGCACTAAGTTACACGTCAATGCAGTATGCTTCCATCCTCCATTATACACTAACTTCCTCCAAAAAGTAGAAGAAAATAATAATGGAAAGATCCACAAAGAAAACACTACAAAGGTAGCACAGGAGATCTTTCCATACCTAAATCAGTGGGTCATTTCATGATTCAGACTTACTAATAAAAATAACCCATGCCTTTGAAAGTTAGCCAGGTCTTGGATATTAGTTTCAAACTAATTCCTCTAAAACTTCACTGTAAAGGAGGAACAGAGCTTCTTAATTTTTGAAGAGGCAGGACAAGGTTGATGGCCCACACGCCTTCCCCCCCGCCCCCCCCCCCCCCCCCCCCCCCCCGCCACCACACACACTCAACAAGAATTGTTAAAGGAGAAAAGAAAGTGATAGCTGCAGAAGTGCTTTGTGCTCTTCTGAAACTGACGTCTATGTGACGTTCTTGGCTTATAAATAAATAAGATACGTGGGACAAATGAGTAGCATATAGAGGAGCCATTCTCCCTCTCTGTCATCAGTAATGGCTAATGAATTCCAGGGCAGTGCACTGGTCTCCTGAGGACTCCCCAGTGCAGTCTTTAGAACCAAAAGATTTGTGCTGATTGGAACACAGGGATCTGTTCTATCTCACATTAAAATATGCCAGCACTGAATTTAGATACATGTGTTATGTAGCAACATTTGTATTAGTCAAAGTTGGGAAATTTAATTAAGAATAATGTTTTTTCCCCATGGAAGTTTTTACAGGACTGAGTGATTTGATGACTAATGGACATATTTAAAGGGCATCTGCTACTTACTGACCATAGTAAATAAATAAATAAATAAATAAATAAATAAATTTGTTCCTGCTGGCAAGTCTGTTTTGTTTATTTATTTATTTGTATATTTTTTTATTTATTTTTTTGGAAGTAGAATCATATGCTGAACATTACCCCTGAGGGGTTTTTTTAACATATAGGTATGTAGTCTATTTTGACTTCTAAAGAAAAGATACTTCAAACTGGCTACATGTTAGAAGATGAGTCTGAACTAGTGCTTTTCAACAAGCATGCTGCAAGAATTTTTAAAACATGCGATACTTGACTAGTCAGGGCACTGACCTCTTTTTTTTTGAGACTGTCAAATAAAAAAAAAATGACAATGGCCAACACAACAATAGAGGCCCAGTGTGAATGAATCAAAATTATAGCTAATTTTTTTGTCAGATTGGAAAAAAAAATACAATTTTATTTTTCGTGTGCCGCAGAATTTTAGTAATTAGTTTGTGTGCTGTGAGATGAAAAAAGGTTGAAAATTGTTGATCTAAATGAATTCATGTGCAGAAAATGCTGGTCAATTTGGTGTGCTTTGCTAATGAAGATGAACAGAGTTTTAACAGAAAAAAAAAGAAAAGCAAAGAAGCAGCAACTTAGTATATCTAAGGGTGACAAGCCCTATGCTACATAAAGGGTGAAGCTTACCTTCTCACATAAAGAAAGGCATACCTCTGGGATCACAACGCAAAGGATTTTAAGATACAGCTACTAATGTTAATGAGAAAAAAAGATGGCCGAGTATATAAAAACAAAAACAAATGAACAAACTGACAACCGTACCTCAATGCTGAGTGGCTGTTCAAATAACTACTCTGGGCTTCAAGACCTGGGAGTAAATAGAGAGTGGTGGGGACTGTGGTGCTCTGCAGACTGCTGGCCCTGTCTATGAAAGAAAGCAGTTGGCTCAGCTGATTGTTGCCATGTGAAAATGTGGGTCCAGTGAGGTCAGATTTTACAACTCTTCAAGAGACACTGGACATCTGGGTTTTATGTGAAATCTTTATTTTGAAATGTTTGCTCAGAATTCAAATTCAGGGGAGGAACTTGGAACAATTCTTGCAAGCCAATCCAGACCTACTTTTTGATCAGACTTAGACCCTTGATATAGATCTGTAATTTGTTCTTTCTGAGATACCTAAATGAGTAAGTTGGTAAGGTTGTAGAGGAAATGTTAATGCTCCCTAATACATGAATTTAAAAAAAAACCCAGACAGTTACATTTATGGCTGAATAGTTAAGGGGTTTAACTGCAGCGTCAGATTGCCTGTATTTATATCCTGGTTATGTACTCTGGGAAAGTCACCAAGTCTCTCTGTGTCCAGTTTCCAGTTCAGTAAAATGGGAATGACGATGGTACAAATGTCATACAGGTTAGTCAAGATTCTAATCATGGAATTTGTACACAGTACTTGATTGTAATTGCTTGAAAAACATTGTCGATTATTATTTTACAGTAAAATCATATTCAGAGGATTTGCCTTTCATTGTACACTACTGGAAGAAAATAGCCTTTGTCAATGTAGTAAGTCTGTTCTATGTTGAAGAATATGAGTTAAGAGGAAAGATTCTGGAGTCTGCAAGCCAGGATTTGAATCCTTGCTTTACTGCAACATAACTAGAGGAAGTTACCTAATTTTTCAAAACCATAAACCTCTCCTCTTTAAAATGGGAATACTAACCTGTACTTCAAAGTCATAAGAACTCAGTGAGATAATACGCATAAAGTCAATGCTTGGCATCTAGTCAATACATGTTACTTTCTGTAATGATTTTCCCCCCAATCTTTAGAAGTTCCATATTTGCAGACCCTCTTTAAGGAGATTAATGTATCATTACATGTATTTGAAGGGAATTATATCACATTTGACTTACAAATTAAGCTTCATCTTAATGAACAATGTTATAACAGTGACACTCAACCAGGGTGACTTTACCTTCCAGAAGACATTTGGCAATGTCTGGAGTCATGTTTGGTTGTCACAGCTGATGGGACAGCAACAGGAGTCTAGTGAGTAGGGTCCAGAGGTACTTCTAAATAGTCTGTAACACACAGGACAGCTCCCTAGAGCAAAGAAATATTCAGTCCAAAATGTTGCTAGTGCTGAGCTTGAAAATACCCTTCATTACAGCTATTCAACTACCAAGAAGTTTTGTAAACTTCTTGTCAAGCAAAAAAGGAGAGTTATTTATTTTTCAAAACATCTCCTAACTCAGACATTAACACATAAACTGAAATCTGTAGAATTGCATTCAATAAAATATTTTAAAATGTACACACATATATTGTATATATGCAAAATCCTATTTCCTTCTATTTTAAAAGTAATATAAGCTTATGAAAATTAAAAGACTGCAAAGGCATGTAAATAGAAAGTGAAAGTTCCCACTTTTTTGCAACTGTCCCCATAGAAAAAAATTGGGAATATAATCAGGTTACAGTACTTCAGTTTTTTTTAAATATATGTATATACTGTTCTCTAATTTCGTTTTTCAAAATTAATGTCTTTCTTTTCTCTTCTAAACAGTTCAGTCCTAAAGCTGTTATGTAGGGAGGAGGAAGGCAGGCCTTTAGGAGCAGTGACCTGGCTTGGGGTAAGGAGGGCATCAGGGGGCCTGGCATGGGTGCTGCAGCCCAAACAAGGTACAGGGGGCACCCGTGTGTGGGGCAGCCCAGGGCAGGGTGTCAGCCAAGGCCAAGTGGGGTGAAGAGCAGGACAGAAAGACCTACTGTGTAGTGTTTTGAGGCTGGATGGGAGAGAAGTCAGAAAGCAAGCAAGTGCTCAAAGGATGATGGGACATGTGAAAAAGGAACAAGAGCTAGCTAAAGGGAACCACAACTGAGACCATTTGAGTATCAAAGTAAGTAATGTAGACAAAGTTACTTAACAGCTTAAAACACTTTGAATAAAATACGAAACCATTAGTCCATTAGGAAGGAATAAGTAAATGAATAAAATGAAAGTTTGATGAGGAGTATTTATAATGTCAAAAAAACCTCTCCACCAAAATATATTAATTAGAAAGGGAAAAATGGTAACTTTACAGTAGAAATGCCTGACTTACACTACCTTTTAATCAAATGACCAAAGTAACATCGTCAGTAACGAGACAAATCACATTGGGTGCCACCTACTAAGTTGCTGTGGTAGTCAGATTCCAAGGAGACAATCTTCATGTCCTAGTATTCATGCCCTTGGTGATATTTTCCACATTGAGAGGGGTTGACCTGGGTAACCAATATGATATTACAGACATTATGGTATGTGAGTTCTGATATTAGTCCTAAAAAACTTTGCTCTCTCTTGAGGAAGCCGGCTGCCATATTGTAAGGGTGCTCAATCAGTCCTGGGGAGCATGCCACATAGTGAGGAGATGTTGTTTCTGCCCATCGCCCCAACTTGCCAGCCATGTGAATGAATCACCTTGCAAGCAAATGCCCCAGCCCCAGTCAAGCCTTCAGATGATTGTAGCCCTCTCCAACATCTTGATCGCACCCTCATTAGACCTCCCAGCTATGCAGCTTCTTTTTTAATGCACATAAACTATGCAAAATAATGTTTATTATTTTCAACTAGTAAGTTTTTAAGGGTAATTTAATATGCAAGAATGGACACTAATACAGATGCAGATGCAGTGAGAACACAGCATCACTTCCGTGATATTCCTATCCGAGATGCACAGCCTAAATCTAGTCCTAATGTAACGGAAAACAAACATTAACTAAAAGGCATTCTGGAAAATAACTGATCTGCAGTCTTCAATAGAGTCAAGGTCATAAACATGAAAGACAGACTGAGAAACTGCCCTGGAGTGAAGGAGACTAGAGACATGACAACTTTACCTACAACGCTTAATTCTGAACTGGGTTCTTTTGATATAAGAGTTATTAGTGGCATGATTGGCAAAGTTTGGAGACTGGGGATAAGACAATAGTAATGTGTCACTGTGAGTATCTTTGATGACTTGTGGTTATGTAGTGGGATGTACTTTAGAAAATATACACTAAGGTATTCAGAGATGATGAGGCATCATCAGGTCTGCAAATTACTCTTGGATAGATAAAGAAAACAGTTCCTTGTGCTGTTCTTGCATCATTTCTGTAAGTTTGAGATTGTTGAAACATTTTTAAAAGTATGCAAAAAATATAGAATATGACCTTGCCTATAAAAGTAGGCCCATCTATTCCTTTTTTAAAGGGATGTATAGTATTCAGGTTTTGTATCAAAAAAAAATTTTTACCAATTTATTTTGATGGACATTTAAATTGATTCCAGTTCTTTTCTGTTATAAACATCCAGTTCTTTGCTACTATACACATTGTTAGTAAATATCCTTATCAACATGTTTTGTGCCATTGTTCAATTTTTGCCCAAGAATAAATCCCTGGGGTCAAATTGCTATGTGAATGGATATGCACTCTTTAATCAGTTTAATCGTAAGTCATTGTAGAAAACCACACAAAATCTCCTTAAAATAAAATTAAATTTATCATTTGGTAGTTATTTTCACTTGTTCCCCTCCCCACTGGAAATTAAGCTTTTTAAGAGTAGAGACTTCATCTGTCTCAACTATTACCATTAAGATAGTCTGAGGCACTCAATAATTATTTATTGCAACAATAGTAATAGCATACATTTATTATATGTCTAGAGCTCTTCTAAGAATACAAATTTATTTATTCCTTATAACAACCATATGAGGCAGGTAGTAGGATTATTTCCATTTTGCAGATGAAGAAACTGAGTCAAACAAAGGCTAGCCACTTGCTCATTTTTACAAGGCATGGAAATGGGGGAGCCAGGAGTACAGGTAGTTTTTCTTCAGTTTGGTACTATGCTCTTAGGTACTATGCTACCCTGGTTCTCTCTTTTGAATAAATAAAGCAATGAATGAATAATCAATGTATTTATTTGGTTCTTTGATCAATTATAAATTTCAACTTTTTTTCTTTTTTCAAATGAAAATTGAAAGGAATGGACTACTCACTTTGTAAAAGCCAAACTAGTTGTATGGTCCTCTTGTACCAGGCTGGACAAAGCTATGCAATGGTACTGCTCCTGGAATTAATAATTATACAGGTATAAATTATAAATTATTCTCGCTAAGAATTTATGGGTGTGTAAACAGAATATTTGCTTTGTATTACAAATAAAATAGTAAATCTGGATCTACATCTGGAGTCTAGGAGGCAAAACCTATATTACTTTGTTAATTTTTTTAAACACATCTCCTGCTCCCCACCGGGACTCCTGTGCCCCTGCCCCTTTCTGCCCCCGGAACGCCCAGGTCCGACTCCCACAGTGGAAATCAAATCCAGCCACCCTCCAAGCTCCCCTCAGTAGTCACCTCTTCCACTGAAGACTGTTTTACCTTTCTGTTCTTTCTTTATTTTTCTTTTTTGCTCTTTCATATGGGCTTTATTAAACATTTTATCATAGATTTCCATAAGTCATATAAAAACATAGTCTCATTCTATTATTGTCAAATCACTTTAAGATCCCCCAAAGAAATACATATGCAAGGCTCAAGACCGAATCTACCTTTCTGTTCTTTCTTACCCTCCTCCTGAATGTTAATATGATCTTTCCTACCTCAAAACTTCCTGAGTCTTTTTTATAATACTCTCTTTATACCTCATTGTAAACACACCTTATATTGATTGTATCAAGTCCTCATCTCCCACAGTAGGCTACACTGTCTTTTAGTTTTATTCATTTTATAAAATACCAACATATTACAATTTTTTGTGCAGACTATGGAATTAAGTATATGTTTTAATGAGGGATTAAATTATCTCAGAGAAACAAATTTGAGTTCTCAAAATCCTAAATGAGAAGACAACTAAAATTTTTTAATATTATATATTCCAAAATTATCAGGAATTGTAACAAATGAAATGGTTAGACATGACTTTTTTCATCTGCTAGTTTGTATTTTGTCCCTAGTTTACAAGGCATCAAGAACCAAGCAGCGTAATTAGTTTTCATTCCTGTTAGACCTCCTGCTTTGTTTATGGCTGCAAATACCCACTTTGCTTCCACCTACAACTTTAGTTCCCTTTTCTTTTAGTGGGTGGTTTAGGCACATCAAAGATAATAAAATCAATCAAAGAGATAAGTGGATTTTTTTTCAAAGGCTACTACTTAGGGATGTGTTCCTATTAAAGAATTTTAATACTAAATTTGTTTTCAAGTGCTTGTATAATACCAAATCTCCCTGCCAAATGGAAGAAGGATTGACCTTGAATCCTGCTCTGCATAAAATAATAAAATATTATTCTTTCTCCACATGTATATATTTTTAAAGACCATCAGGGAGTGTTAAGTGTTGTCATTAGACAGGATTATACTTGGTTGCTGGTAAAGGCAGTAGCATAGCCTTCAGGGCCAATCATTTCTATTCCCTGCTAGTTCTTCCTCTTACCCAGGGACTGGGACAAAGCTAAAGGCCTTTTGTTGCTGAAAGCTCAAACAGCAAGTCAAAGAGAAAGTTCGAACAGATATTGTGTCATTTAAAAATGTCATTGCTTATGTAAATTAGCTATGGTCCTTGGGTGCTGGTGATCCCCAAGCATCTTTGGATTGGTTAGATAGTCTATCATGTTTTATTTATATTGGTGGTCTTCTAGAAAGCTTTGACCATGAAGTCCTTATATTTAATTTTTATTTGTGCTTTTTTGTTTTAATTTTGATTTATTTTATTTGTTTTTAGATTAGCTTCACTATCTTGTGATTTCCAGAAGATAATTTGGAATACTTTTATAAGATGTTACCGATTTTTTGTTTTTTACTGTTACCCATCTGGCCATTGGATTTGAGGTTTCCTTGTGTTTATAAATTAAAATTAAACTTTAGGAAATCTCTTTTTTTGGAAGTATTTTTATATTGTGAAAGATTTGAAAATAATGCCTTCTCACTACAATGGACAAACTTGACATATAAGTCTGACATATGTTCAGGACAACTATAAAGTCAAAACATGCATATTTGAAAATGTAGCCTAACTGAGTCTCATCATAAAGTGCTGAGATGTTGCACTAGTTCTGCAGGGCCTCTCTTTTATATTAATGTTAAGTTCTTGATCAAACCCTTTGTAGATGAATTCATTTAGGGGCCAGCTGAGATTCTCCCTGCTCTTTCTATACGCATTGCATTGTAAATTAATGAACTTTATTCAGGAAAGAATACATTTTGGAAAGCATACATTATAAATAAGTCATTATTACTTTGTGTATTAGCTATGGAATTTTTAAATAGGCTTACATTTCATATACCATGATAAGTGTAGCTTTTTGGCTGGTTTTGAAATAATCCTGAGAACTTCGACAATTGCTCCGGTGGAGATCTTTCTCGGCAGGGGGTATTCTTTCTCCTTAGATCTGTAGCTCTGTGATGCATATACATAAAACATGCCTTTGTTCTCAAAATCTCTTTTCTATCTGATTAGTGTGGTATCCAAGTGATTTGTGTCTGCTTCTCTCAGGGTTTTTTCCCTTTTCTTTTGCCCTTAGCCTGTCATTTGTGTGAATAAGTTCGTTTACACTCAACAGAGGTATTAAGTGCATTTTTGATGACAGAAGGGAGTAAAATAGTAAGTAAGGAGAAGAGTTGGGTGGATGAGAGGGAAAGGAGGAAAGAAGGGTAGAAAAAGGAGAGAGTAGGTGTGGGGAGAAAGAGCGAGCAAAACAGGGGCTATGGAGGTTTGTGAAATCTTGGGGGCTGTTGCAGGGGGTGCAGGGAGATCAACAGACCAGCATTTTCCCCAGGCTTGGGCTCAAGCTTGTGAAACTACGGATGTATTAAAGAACCTCAACTGGGATTTGCTGAGGACAAATGCTGTAATGTGTTAGTCATCCATTATCTGCTTCTATTTTTGCAGGTTCTGAATGATGACTGACGCGGGATTGTGTGATATCCTTCACAGTCCCTGTCATTGCCGAGTGATAAGGAACCTGCAAGTCTAGCCCCAGCACCAGGGAAAAAAAAAGGCTCTGGAAGAAGGAAAGCTTCCGCTTGCGGACCGGACAAAAGTACCGCCTTCCCAGGGATTTCCGCGTGAGACTAGGGATAAAGACACCTCATCCTGTCCAGCTCGTCGCTTTCTCAGCCAGATGGTGTGTGGCCGCCACAGGACGCCCGCCGCGCCCCAGCGATGAAGTAGCGGCTGCTGGCTGCGCCGCTGCCAGAGCTCCGGCCGAAGCCCAGAGCTGCGCTGCCCGGTCCTCTCCCGGCGGGGCCGGAGTGGCGTGGACATGGCTGGCGTCTGTAGCCTGCTAGTTCTCCTCCTTGTTTTTAATAATAGCAGCTGTTTGGGTTTCAGAAGCCCGCTTTCTGTCTTTAAGAGGTGAGTGTGTGTGAGTGTGAGGGAGTGAGTGTGTGTGTGTGTGTGTGTGTGTGTGTGTGAAAACAGGCGGAATGTTGTTTGCGTGGTTGCTGTGCATGCTGTTGATAATTGTAATCACTTTTACAGACTAGAGCGTTGGAGAAA
The DNA here is from genome assembly GCF_004126475.2 of Phyllostomus discolor. Lineage (NCBI taxonomy): Eukaryota > Metazoa > Chordata > Mammalia > Chiroptera > Phyllostomidae > Phyllostomus > Phyllostomus discolor. Next base: position 67,432,544 of record NC_040905.2, read on the forward strand.
TAAATGCATGAGGCTGATTTACTTTTGTGAACCGACTTGGAATTTTAGCACAGTAACTTCTTGTGAAGTCCCTCTTGCAGAAATACCCACTGTGGTGTAGCCAAGCTTCACTTGGCTTTCAAAACTTCAATTAGAAGTTGTGATTTCCAATACAAATCGCTCCCTCTTGGGAAGATATATCAGAAACTACATATTATCGTTTAGACTCGAATGCCTTCTTGTTTTATAATAGCTGGAAGAATAAAATATCAGTATATGTAAGTGGTGGGGAGAAGCAGATCACGGACTGTAATAGCTCACGAGAAAACATTGAGCTGTATACACAGTCCTCATAATTACCATATTAAATATTTATGCACTTGTACATTTGTAATTCACCTCGCAGTCTTCTTCTCCCTTCCCCCCTCCCCCCAATTCAACCCTCCCTTCTAGCATTATTATTGTCGTTTTTTGTTTCTGGCTACTAATACTGGACACTCATAAAATAGTTACAAAAGTTTTACTGGGTTATAGTTAATATTTTTCCATTAGAAATTGTCCGTCCTGTGATAATTTCTAATTTATTAATCCTGTATTTTCATTAACTAGAAAAAATAAATATGTTGACAAATTGTTATTGAATTGAGTTTTACATGTAAGCTGCTTGTTTGTTTTGATTACATGTAGTTTACAAGTTGGGCATATATTGCTCATGGACTCTAAAGTGCAATTCTGACAATGTTTTTAGAATATTATGTAATTATCACATCTTTTCATCAGGTCTAAATCAATAATCTTTCATTTACATTCATAGAATTCCTTTATATTTTTCTTTCTCAAGTTAAGATTCCATTATGTTTTACGATTTTGAATTTTTTTTTTAAGGTTTAAAGAAACTACCAGATCATTTTCCAATGAATGCCTTGGTCCCAGTCGACCAGTAACTCCTATTGATTCATCCGATTTTGCATTGGATATTCGGATGCCTGGGGTTACACCTAAACAGGTGAGAGGAATTTTGCATGTTATTACTCACTTGTTTATGTACAGTTTATAATTAAAGCAAAGAAACTGCATTTATAGAAGCGGTAACTCCTTTAAAAATAGGCAGCTGTTTTCAAGACTCCTCAGGGCTAGAATAATTCAATATTATAAAGAGGAGTAAATCTTTCAAGGTAAATCTTTCAGTTAAATTTCTTTTTAAAAAATTTACTTAAATTGTTATTTGAAATGGAACCTTGAAAATTTATGTTTTTAAATTCTCAGTGGAATAATAGCCTCTGTATCAGAACATGTAAGTATGTATTAAATTATGAAAAATTATTCTAATAAATGGAAATGATACTGACCAGCTACATCTAAGAGATTACTTTGTTTAAATGCCCTTTTAGTGCAGCCACAAGCTAAGAAATATAATCCTGTGTTTACTGCCAACAATTTGAAAAACAACATTTCACACTTTTAAAAGTTAAAAGTACTGTTCATACAGGTGGTTAAGTTTTTTTTAACACAATCTGCTTGTTTTAAGAGATATATTTTGAAGAAATATTTGCAGAACTCATACAAACATGACAGACATATAGAGCATTTTGAGTAGAATTAGGTTGTTGCCAGGGCTTTCCCTATTCTAGGTACACACACGAAGCTCTAACTGACTTCTCTCGTGTCTGTAAGTGTGGTGTTTCATCAGGCCCAAAAAGGCCAGAATTAATTATGCTTTGCAACCCAGCAGTGCAGGCATTTGTGTGTGTCATTAAAAGACAGCCCTTTCCTTCTAATGGCTGCAGCAATAGGGAGAGACCTGGGTGTTTTAGAACTGCGGTGGCTGATGATTCACAGTTGCAGATAACATTCTATTTTTCTTTTTTTAAGTACTGAGAAAATAAAAGTATTCTACTTATTGGAGAGATAGCCTTTGCAATTGATGTGCAAAAACTCTAGAAAATACACATAGTCCTCTTTGGGAGGACGAAGGATTGACATTCATTTATTTGAACACCTATGTATAATCTAACCATCTATAATTAACTACTTTCACTACTGTGAAAATTACCCTCATCCCCAACCTCTGCCCATCTTCAAATGACCAGGCAGATGACTCTTCCGTATGTTCAGTTGTTAATGTCCTGGCCTTTAATTCCGTAAGGTCTTTATTTAATATTTAGTCAGAAGACATGTAATGAGACTGGGAATAAGAGAGAATGACAGTTGCTCACTTATGAAATGTGCTTCTCATCTCTTCTCACTTTTAAAAATGATTTTCCTCCTGTATTTGCTTAAACTGACTTTATATTACATCTTTTAAAAATAGCCACTAAACTGATCCTTACAACTTTTTTCCCATCAAAAATATCATTATTTTCTCAAATAGTCATTTGTTGTAGTTTATTATTGTTTTTTTAGCCTTGTTATTTTAAAGTAATAACATTTAAATTATTTAACAGTAATAATCAGTAACTGTGTTGGGGTCAGTATTCTCAGAAAGAGTTCCCAGAGGAATTCATTTAAAATAATGTAGAAGAGCTTCATCTTCATAAAACAAAATGTGTTTACTCATTTTTATAATCTTACAATTATTAAAATAACACCATGGAAAAAGAACATATACTTAGTAAATTGTTGTTATTTTTTACTGCCTGTATTCAGCTTTGCCTCATGCAGTAGAAATGTGCTGGTTCCTTCCATAACATGTCATTCTTTGTTGCTCCTTCTCTTGAGACCATGTGGTTCCCAGGAGCTATCTATCCAGGACCTGGCGGTGGAGCCCATGAACTAGGATTAGCTGATCATTGCATCTTACTTCCCCTTTCACAGTGAGTGGTTCAGAAGAAGGTGTATGATCTAGATCAGTCCGGTCAAATCTTTAGGACTTTTGCTGGGAACCCATTTTTCTGTTACATGTGAGCCAAAGACATGTAGTTGGAGGATCAGCTCTGTTTAGGAAAGCAGCCATGCCTGGAATAAAACTAATGCCATAGAAGACAAAGCAGAGAGACTGAAAGAATATAGGTAGCATTTCTACTTTAGGGAGTTTTCAGTTATATTAGCCTGTTTTGTTTCAGCCAAGTTGAGTTGGGTTTTCTCTGACCTGGAACTGAAACTACCTAATTGGATAAGTGATTCACTTATTTTGCCTGATCAGCTCAGAGCAAGTTGTTGAAAGTTTCTGCCACTTCCCCCCATCACTTTCTATTGACTGCATGCCACAAACCACATGAGTTGATCCGGCTGGCATACGAGTTGTATACTTTATAACCTTCATGAGAAATGGCAGTTGTACTTTCTAGTTAGTATACTCAGAAAGAATTGGATAAAGAACCCCTTTCCTCCTGAACTTGATGTTCTTGGTGAGGAAGACATAGAACTGTAATTCTGTGAGTGCTTTTGATGAAGAAAGTATTCTTTTCTTAAAATGCAAGTGAAACTAAATTTAACACAGATCCTTAAGAGGAGAGGAGATAGATAGACAGGGAAAGAACAGTGAAAAAGTATTAGAAGAAATAAATAAAAGATGAAAGGGAAGAGTAGACCAAAAGAAAAAGAAAAGAAACACAAGAAAACAGAATGATCAAGAGCAAAAATAAAAGGAAAAAGAAATCGATAAATATAATGTGAAGAACAGAACCATCAAAGAATTAGAAAGAGTAAAGAAATCATAAAAACAAGGAAGATATTAAGGAGTTAAATTTGTTTTTTTCTGTTTTAATGACAGAAGACCAAGAAGAGCAACAAAATTAAAAGAAAGGCAGGGCTGAGGAGCCAGAACTTGAGTTGGTAGTTGAGGCAGACCAAGCTGATTAAAGAGATGTATTCACTCAATAGATTTTTTTTTAGAAAGTATACCTTAAGTTTGGCTTATGAAATAAGCCAAATGAAAGATACATCAATTAATTTGATGTAAGTCCTTTCCTTGGGAAATTTGAGATTGTTAGGGAGCCTTGGATAGGGAAACGACATATACAGAGTAGAGGTAGAGAAAACCTGACTTACACTGTAGACAGCACAACTAATGAATTTTGCTCATGAAACACAAGTCTAGATTACTATGTTAGCAAATATCAGTCATGTCAAGCCCTTGAGTTGCAGCCCATTCTGCCATTCCACAGGCTCCAGAACAGCCTTTAAAAATTGGTCCTGTTAAACCTGCTCTAGAGTATCTGGGCATCATAGTTTATTATCTATTGTAATATCAATTTTAATTCAATATTTAATATCAATATAATTGAAGAGAGCTCACTCTTTTTCTTCTCTGACTTGAAATTAAAAAATATTTTTTGTCTTCCATAAATTTCACATTAATGAATTTTTTTCAGGCTTTGGGAAGATTAGGAAGAAGAGTGATCAGGTTTTGAGTAGCCCAGGGTAGGAGCTGGTGTCCAATGGCACTGGCTTCAAATCCAGCAGAGTCTTGAAGTAGCAGTATCTCAACTTTTAGTAGTGTCCCTCCACATTTGATTCCCTTTCTCCCCGGGGACTCCGTAGGCTTTTGCTGTCACCAACTCTTGTATCAACAAAACTAACAATTTGATACAAGGCCAGTTCATGATCATACCAAAGTGTTATCATCAGTTTGATGTTAACTATTCTATAGGGGGTTGATTTTTAAATAAGATAAATGAGACATAATTACAATGATTTTTACATAAGGTGTATTTTCAAATCTAAGCCAAAACTAGTGGGATAGGATATAAACTTTAGGATCAGGCTGACAGCATTCTTGTTTTAGCTCTTGCTGTGTCAACTCAGGTATGTTTCTTAACTGGCTAGCCCTGTTCTCTCATTCATAGACAGGATAATAGTAGTATCTATCCAGGATTATTCTGGGTCTAAACGAAGTATGACCAGTGGCATGTCCCATTTACCCTCCGCATGGTAAGTTCTCAGAAAATGTGAACTCATTATTTTTATTATATGTGTTGAGGAAAATGTGAATGAGTATGAAGATGAGAAAGAAATTGTCAACCCTTATGCTTTCAGTAATGACTTCATGGAGAAAGTACGACATTGTAATAATTTTGAAGGAGAGGAAAGGTAGCTAAATGAAGGAAAAATAAAAAATACGAACTTGGGCAAGAGAAACCTGGAGAAAGTAAGCAAGGAAGTAATTCTTTCAGTGTGCTTATTTTTAGGTATTTATTTCCATTAAATGTCCCTTATGATCAGAGGATGAAAGAACACTGGGAATGGATATGTTTTTCTCAAAGTCCTTATATATCTTTTATATTGCTTAGAAAAGAAGTTATCAAAAGCAGTTTCAGCAGTATGAAGCCTATTTTTTTTGTCAGTTTGAAACCAGCATGGATTTCTTCACTTTGCTGAAGACTTGGCACATTGACCTTTTTTAAAAATTACTCTTTTCTAGTGTAAGTCCCTTCAAATCGTAGATTTACATAACATTTTATTTATTTGTTACTTGTTCAACTTAGATCCTCTGAAGTCTTCATTTACAAACTTACAAATGCAAACTAATATGTTAAAAACATAATTTTACAAAATTTGGTATTTTCTCCGAATGTAATAACTTGAAGCCATGTCATTGAATTTTGTCTACTAGGATGCGTTAGACTATCATCAGTGTAGACCTTTTCCTCTCATGTCTTGGGAGCAGTTTGAAAACTATAGAGGAATACCCACCCTCCCTTCTCAACCTCTTGCAAATTCTTGTCTCATTCTTTGTTTTTTTTTGAAGAGTCACAGATCATGCTTTGAAATCAGAAAGCATCCTTCCCCTGTGTTCCTGGGTACAAATATCTATAGCCAAGAATGCCAGGAAATAGAATACTTCTGAGTTTAAAGATCACAGCAGATAATCCAGAGCAGCAAGTTGAAAAACCTGAAATTATGGTCTTAAGTTATCACTTATTTTAAAATAATATGAAAGAATGAAATCACTGAAATAAAGCCAGAATGAACAAAAAAACTCCTACAAAATTTTTTCAAAAGCTTCCCACAGTGTTTACCTTGGCTCTTTTCTTAAAAATGAATAATAATTATAAAGTGTTTACTAATACGTTTTAACCTCTTCATTTTCTTTAGAAGGAAGAGATTCCCCTTGCCTTAATAGTGCATATGTAATCATGTAATAAGAACCTAGCACTTAAAGAGTTTTTTAACTGTACCTATTTAAGAAATAAATTTTAAAATATCAAGTCGTAATCATAACATCACTTACAAACAGCCTTTGCTCAGGATATGTTTGTTGAAGAGGTACTATACAGATTAACTGCAGAATACTGTGATGCCTTATTTTCCTTGAGTTCAGACTACTGATTGAATTAGACTTTTCTCACGTAAAGTCACTTAGTTGAACAGAAGTTTGGCTTTTGGCTGATTCTGAGGATATTATAATATGTTAAATCTATATATTTTAATTCAGTCAATATGGAAAAAAAGTATCTCCGGTTAGTGCTTAAAACTCAGGACAAAATTAGCAAGGACTCCAGAAAAATATTGCTTTACTGGAATAATTTTTAGTTCTTTGAGGGTTCTGATTTACTTGTTCCCTTCTTGTTAGTTATTAGTATGTAATAATATTGCTTTTTTCATCATTGTAATTGTTGATACCATTGTAGATGTCTCCATTCTCCACCACCCCCCGACTTAACCCTTCTGTCAGCCGCCACTCCCCCTTTCCTCTGGCATCGCCATGCTATTGACTGACTGTCTGTGCCCATAGGTTATACATATGTGTTCTTTGGGTAATCCCAATTTTGCATTTTAAAAAATAATGTTGTATTGAGTATCAGAATAAGAGGAAGGACATACCCCACCTTCCCATTTCTCCATTTCCCATCACAGGCTAGCCCGACTCATTACATAAGGGGAAATGATTAACCTCTGAGCATCAGTAGTCTTCTGGGCACCAGTGGTAGGTTCTCTGTTATACTCATTAGAGATACAGCTCTCCCCAAAGCAGCTGCATGACTGCTGGGAAATGCCCAAAGAAGATCCCCACCTGCTCCAGAGTTTATTATATACCTGGAACCCCTGCGGATTCTCTGACCACTTTTGTGTGGTCAGTGACCTCATTCCATCCTTTCTTCTCTAGTTGTCTCACTTCTCCACCAATGTACCCTTACCTTCATTTAGTCAATCTGTACAGTAGGACAAACACGGCAAATGGGTTTGCTTTTGACACAAGTCCATTTGATTGAGAGTAGCTGCTGGAAAATGTTAAGAATTATAAGGCCATGTGAAAGACAGAAATGGTGGCTCCAGTAGCCAATCCTGCACCAGGGCATTTCTGTTGCTTAGAAAAAAGAGACCATGAATAAAGATTGATTGTATTAAGTCATTGTCTATAAATGAACATGACTCATGGCTTTTAGTGTTTCTTATTCCTCTATTCTTCATTGTTTCTTTCTTCACAAAAAAATAAATAAATAAAAAGGAAAGAAAGGAGCATGGTGATCTTTTTAATGAAGGAGGAAAATCAAGGAATATCTTAACTCTGGACTAGCACTTGCTTTTTATTCAGAAAGATGTAGGCAATGTGTATAAAATTCCATGGTTTGCAAAAAAGAGCATCAGAAAAGATTATAATGATATACCCTGCCCTTCCACAAACTTAGGAAGTAATATTATCTATTTTACCAATGGAGAAGCTGATTATTAGAAAAGACAGTCATTGGGCCCTTGTTTTGTTTACTTCTCTGTCTCACATTAAATTGTTTTTTCCACTTTCTAATTTGAAAGCTCAAGATTAGTGTCAGTTAAGATTCTACATATCAAATTCTCAACTTGTATTTATTTGTATAATTAACCCTTGCTTCATCAGTGAGGCTCAATGCTACAAATCAAATAGAAACAACAACAAGCAAAAAAAATAAATGGATCTTATAAACAGCAAATTAAAGTTGAATGTAATTCATTGCTGGTTGTTTAAATTATGATACTTTATTTTTACTAAAACCTGTTTGATATCCACTTCTGGAAGATAAGGTTGAACTACTAATAGTGTTTTACTCTGAGAAAAATGCAAACATGTCAGATACCTGGGTTCAGAGTTGCAAATATATACTTACCTTCATTTTGCTTCATTAAAAATAAGGAGCAAAAAGGAAAAGGACTCATAGACATGGACAACAGTGTGGTGATTGCAGGGCAGGAAGAGGATATAAGGGGACTAAATGGTAATGGGAAAAATACAATGAAGATTAAAAAAATAAGAAACATAAAGGAAACTTTTTGTTTACAATTAATTTTTGATATTTTTGAATTTATACAATACTTAGAGAATATTAGAAGAAGTAACTACAGTATAAGAGACTCCCTTATGATAACTAATTTTCTCAGTAAGATTTAGAGTTCTATTTTTGTTTTGTCTTTTTTTCTAGTAAATTTTTAAAGGAGAAAATATATTTATTGGATGCTTTTATGTAACAGAGCTATGTAAGACACTTTGTAAACATTGTCTCATTAATTCTCATAAAAACTGTTCAAGGTACTATTATCCCCATTTATTATAAGATTCTGAAACTCAAGGAGATTGAATAATCTGTCTAGAGCCAAATAGCCAGTAAATAGAAGACCAAAGATTTAAATACAGGTTTATTTGAATCTGAAACCCATGCTCATTTTATAATTCTGTGCTGCCAATCTGTTAATGGCCTGTATGTTTCCCAGAGAGTGTTACTATATATATTTTATGGTGCTTTTGGCTTTAAATGTGAGGGGTGTGTACACACACATGTATATCTTTTATTATACATATATTGTAAAATAAAAGCTTCCTTTTGTTAAACAACCAAAATAAAGATTACTGGCTCCATCCTAAATCCTTGAATAACTTTTTTCTTATATTTTTTCATGTCCACCCAGAAAGAAATCCTGCTACTATGAATTCTGGTAAGGTATTCCTAATTTCCTGGCTGTTAAAAGACACCTTACAATCAACTTAATTTAGTTCAACACAATTTTGAATTGTTCCTGTCTAAATCTAAGCCAGAAATTAGCAAATTATTTCTGAAAATGTCAGATAGTAAATATTTCTGGTTTGAGAGCCATATGGTCCCCATTGTAACTACTGCAGTTAGAAAGCAGTCATGGAGGGTATGTAAATGAATGACTTGGCTGTGTTCCAATAAAAAACTTTGTTTACTAAAACAGGCAGCCACCTACAGGCTGTAGTTTCCTGATCCCTGATCGAAGCCATTGCATATGCCATTTAAGCTAATAAATGGATTTAACCTTTGGCCACTCATGACTATGTCTTTTTACTTATAAAACATAGAGAATAAAAATACCAATGAAAGGTTAATGGTACTTTGATCTTTGTTCCTTAGTTACCTATTCAGTTTTCATAAGTAAATGGTCATACACAAGACTTTTCTTATTTGGAATATTGTATTTCAGACTTCTCCATCTCAGTAAATGGTAATTCCTGTGTTATAGTTCCTCTAGGCCAAATATACTCTAGGGATTCTTGGCTTTTCTTTCTCATGCCCTCTAAACAATATACCAGCAGATCCTGTTGTTTCTACCTTCCAAATACATCCAGAATTAATCTTTTCTCACCACACCGATCTTTCCGACTCTGGCCCAAGCACCATCCTTCCTTTCCTGGATTACTACAGTAGTTTCCTAACTGGTCTCCCTTGCACCTTTGCATTCCCAGAGCCTGGTCTCCATGCAGCAGCCACAAGGATCCGATAAAAACAGAAGTTAATCACCCTTCTCAAACACCCACCTTGAACAACAATTAAATTGTTTTGAAGTTTTAAAAAAATAACTTATTGGGTGATATTGATCATATAGTTTTTAAGTGTACAATTCTATCGTATATGATCTGTATATTGCACTATGTTCTCACCACCCACAGTCAGAGCATCTTCCATCACCATGTATTTGGCCCCCTTTACCCTTTACTACCCCTCACCCTCTTCCCTCTGGTAGCTACCACACTATTGTTAGTCTGTGTCTATGAGTCCCAATTCTGTATCCCACATATGAGTGATATCATATGGTTCTTGGCTTTTTTCTGACTGATCTATTTTACTCTGCATAATGTTCTCAAGGTCCATCCATGTTATTGCAAATAGCAGTATTGTGTCTTTCCTTATGGCAGAGTAGTATTCCATTGAATGTATGTACCACATCTCCCTTATCCAGTCCTCTGCTGAAGGATACTTTAGATGTCTCCATGTCTTGGCCACCATGAATAATGCTGCAGAGAAAAAATGTTTTCAAGTTTTTTGGGTAGATGCTCAGAAGAGATATTGCTGGGACATATGGTAACTCTATTTTTAATTTTTTGAGGAACTTCCATACTACTTCCATAGTGGACATACCAGTTTACATTTCCACCAGCAGTGAATGAGGGTTTCTTTTCTTCCAGCACCTCTCCAACTCTTGTTTTTTGCCTGTCTTGTTGATTATAGCCATTCTAACAGGTATGAGGTGGTATCTCACTGTAGTTTTGTTTTGCATTTCCCCAATAGCTAGTGAATTTGAGTATCTTTTTATATATCTGATTACCATTTGTATGTCTGCTTGGGCAAACAGCAGTTCTGACAAGGGGTTGATATTCAATATAAAGAATTCATACAACTCAACAAATCCGATTAAAAAATGGGCAGAAGATGTGTGCAAATGCCCCTTTAAAAGCTTCTGGTACCCTATTTAAAACCAAGAACTTTATAACAATGTTCAAAGCCCTTTTTTTCCTGCAATCTTTTCCCACTTTAGTGTCTCTCATCCTTCTTTTATCAGTCATGATAGGTGCAAAACAGTTCAGAACTCTATTCCACCACTGGCTGGCTAAAATATCTTAGGCAAGATAAGTAAACCTTAGTGAACTTCAGTTTCTTCATCTGCCAAACATGTGAAACAAAACTTCAAAGTGAAGTTGGTTAAAATACAATTATGGATATTTGGAATATCAGATAGACTCCAAAAGGGAAGTATCTAAAACTTTTGAATATATCAATCAACAGAATAATTTAATATATTAAACATATAATAAATATAATTTAATATCTATGTGGATATAAAATTTTACATTTTAGGAAGAGAATATATATTCTTTTTGAACGCACATAGGACATTTACAAAAATCACATTAAAATACTTCAGATTACTACAATAGCATTGTATAGCCATGATCCTTTGATAATAATCCAATAAAACTAGAAATAGACCATGAAATGATGTCATGGAAAAAACTTAGCTACTCAGAAATTAAGGACAGTTCCTCTATACAACTTCTGAAACAAAGAGAAAGACAAAAATTGAAATTATATTATCTAGAGTAACAGTAAGGAAAATACTTCCTAATGAAACCTGTAAGACCCAGCTAGAGCAGTACTCAGAGAAAAATTGATAGCCTAATATACTTTTTTAATGAAAAATAGAATAAAAGTAAATCTATATCAACATTCAACTTAATGAGGAAAAGAGCAATCAAGTGAATGAAAAGCAAGAATAAGGATAAAAGCTGAAATTAATAAAATAGTTTAAAAAATGTCTAAACAAAATCAGAAACTGTCTTTGAAACATCCATTAAAATGGATAAACTCATGGCAAGCCTATAAGGATAAAAAAGTGTAAAAATATGCATTATTAAGTATTAGAATATATAAAGAAAAAAGACTCAATTATGTGAAAATCTATGTGAATAAATTTTATAATCTTGAGGAATGTGTGATTTTTCTACAAAGTACTTAGCTATCCAAATTGACCTAAGAACTGAACAGACCACTAACTATAGAAGAGATTGGAAAGGTAAAAATATTTTAAATGTATACACATACATACATGCACATACATGAACTTTTAAAGATGACAATTATTTAAGCAAGAACATGTGACAGAAAATCTAATGTACCAAGTATAAAAAGAGGTTCCTCCCACAGACTGAGAAGACAGGCAAGCCAAAAGAAAAGCAAATGAAGAATATTAATATTAACAGAATGAATGAAGTCTAACCCTGTTAATAATCATAAAAATTAAACTGAACTAAGAAGCAAAATAGAGACAGACTCATAGGTAAAGAACAGGATGACAGCCCTGGGGGTTAGGAGGACTGTGCGGGGATGGTGGGATAGAGCGAAAAATACAAAGAATTCAGGACATGGACAACAGTGTGGTGACTGCTGGGTAGAGGGGAGGAGTGGATGGAGGTAGAAGAAGATATAAGGGAGATAAATGGTAATGTAAAAAATACAATAAAAATAAACTATTAAAAAAGTAAAATTAATTAATTTAAAAAAAAGTATCATATTTTTTTACTTATGAATTTGGCAAGAAATTAAAAAGAGCTGTGATATACAGAGCTTTTAAAGATGAAAACTGTGTAGTCTCAGAAATTGTTGGTGAGAGGATACATTACTACAAGATTTTTTGGAAAGTTATCTTGAGTTGTCTTTTAAAGTAGAAATACTCATATCCTTGCAATCACGAGAAATTACTTTATAGAATATTAAATAATAAGTGAAAGACTGAGCCATTTCTACATGTCTTGCCCCAGAGTATTTTAACTGTATTAATTAATAACAGCAAACCTCAGAGTCATGTTTGAAGGGTGTTCCTATCTTAATAAAAATAAATAATAAAACCATACACATGTGTGCTTTTTGGTTATTTATTTTTGTACAGACACAGAGGAGGTTGGCAGGAGGCACATTAAGTTGTAAAAACTGGTCTCTTGGATAGGTAACAATGGAGAAGAATGACAATAGATTTTGGTATATATGCACATACTTATGTTGTTTTATCATTAAAAAGATCATCTATTATTTTATAATTGTTAAAAATTAATAAAGAAATAAACAATATCACTAACAAAAACTGTACCAACTGGAAGGATATTCTACCTCTCTCATATAAACTCCTAATGTTCTAGCAATTCCTGGAGGGGTTTTCCACACAATGCCTCTGATGAATTTTTAATTCCTATTCCTCTGCTTTGCAACAGTACTATTAAGAGATCCTGATTAATTAAAGAATTTAAGAAATTTGGTACATGTTTAGAAACAAATAGAGCCAGATTTGCAGAGAGTCATTCTTCTAGTACTATCAGCTTGAAGATATTTGTGGAAAAAAATCATGCATTTCCACATTAGCAAGAAATATGTTTCCCTTTGTATTTACTAGCAAAGGGAAATATACCAGAAAAATATATTTTGTCAGATATAAGTATTGCTACCCCAGCTTTTTTTTCATGTCTTTATACTTGGAATATTTTTTCCCATTGCTTCATTTTCAGTCTGTGTAGATATTTTGTTTTGAGGTGGGTCTTTTGTGGACAGCATATATTCCAGTAATGTTTTCTTATCCATTCAGCTACCCTATGCCTTTGATTGGAGCGTTTAACTCTTTTACATTTATGGTTATCATTGATAGTTACTCGTTCATGGCTCTTTTTTCCCTTTATACCTGTGTTCCACTCCTTCTCTCTCTTTTTCTTCATCTTTTTGAAGCAGTCCCTTTAGCATCTCTTGTAATGCTGATTTGGTGGAGATGGATTCTTTTAGCTACTTTTTGTCAGGGAAACTCATTATTTTCCCTTCCGCTTTAGAGCCTTGCTGGGTAGGGTAGTCTAGGTTGCAGGCCTTTGCTTTTCATTACTGGGAATATTTCTTGCCATTCCCTTCTGGCTTGTAATGTTTCTGTTGATAAATCAGCAAATTGCTTTATCAGAATTCTTTGTATGTTACTAGTTGTTTTTCACTTGCTGCCTTTAAGATTCCCTCTTTGTCTTTAAATTTTGTCATTTTCATTATGATGTGTCTTGGAGTAAGCCTTCTTGGGTTCATCTTATTTGGGACCTTCTGTGCTTCCTGGACTTGCATGGCTTTTTTCCTCATGAAGTTAGGGATGCTTTCTGTCACTAGTTTTTCAAATGGGTCTTCTATCCCTTGCTCTTCTTGCTCTCCTTCTGGTATTCCTATGATATAAGTATTATTATGTTTCATGTTGTCCTGCTGCTCCCTAAAACCTCTTCATTCTTTTTGAGTCTTTTTTCATTTTGTTGCCCTGTCTAGGAGGTTATTTTTTAATACCTTGTCTTCCAGCTCACTGATTTAATCCTCTGCTTCATCTAACATGCTTTTACTTCCTTCTAGTGTATTCTTTATTTCAGAAATTGTATTCTTCATTTCCTCCTAGCTCTTATTGATAATTTCTATGTACATTTTCATAATGATGTAGTTTCCAGTAAGTTTTTTGTAGCTTCCATAGAGTTCCATGTAGTTCTCACTGAGATCCTTGAGCATCCTTATAACCATTATTTTGAATTCCATGTCCGATAGGTTGCTTGCTTTAGTTTCATTTAGCGCTCTTTGTGGGGATTCCTCTTTTCCTTTTAATTGGGTGTTGTTTCTTTGTCTCCCCATTTTAGGTGGCTCCTCTTGTTTATTTCTGTGTATTAGATTGATTTGACTTGACTCTTTGTCTTCGTGGTGTGATGTCTGTGGTAGATCTGTGGAACTTGGTTATGCAACTTCATTGATCTCCTGAGCTGGATTTTCTTGGGATACTCTTTATGCCATTCAGTTTTGGTTGTTTTGGGGTCATTCTTTGGTGGGTTCTTCCCTCTGGCTAGCTATCTGGAAGTCATATCACCCACCACATCTTTTATGCTGTTGTACAGGTGCTTCCAGAACAAAACAACACAACCCAGGAAACAAAACACACTCACATTAATAATCTCCACCCACAATCACAATACCAACAGCAAATGAGCAAATATTAATAAAGGTGTAAAAAAATTAAAACTATTATAAGAAAGGAAAAATGAATGTGCCAGATGACTAACTGAAAGAAAAATGATTTCTTGAGGGTAGAGGGAGGAGAAATAATGAGAGTAGAGAATAGAAACAAGGTGAAGAAAGAAAGAAAATAGAATTTACATCAAAATTTAAAAAGGCAGGGAAGGAAGCAAAGGAGAGCAAGAAAACCTAGTAAGAAGTTTGAAAAATTTAAAAACAATAGTGAAAAACATAGGAAGCAAATTGGAGAAAATGATATGCCACAGCAATATCAACAATGAGCAAAGATTAATACCAGTGGAATGGGAATAAGGAAAAAAGAAAGAAAAAAGCTGATGAGATTTCTAGAGGAAAGAAAAGTGATTTTGAGAGGATAGAAGGAGAAGATATACTAATAGTGAGGAATGAAAACCAGGCTAAGAGAGGAAAAAAAAGTAAAATTTAAAATAAAAAAATAGGGCAGAAGGAATGCAAAATGGGTTAGGAGAGGGGGAATGGTATAATTTAAGATTTGAAATACAAAAATAGTGAAAATCTAAGAATAAAATCGAAGAAATGCAACAACTTCCCACCATATCAACAACCAATAAGCAAAGATTGATAAAGGTGGAGAGAATAAGGTATTTTAAGAACTGGAAAAAGAATGCGAGATGACTAATGACAACAAAATTGGTTTTGAGAGGCTGGAGGGGGGAGAACCAGTATGAGTGCACAATAGAAACAAGTCATAGCCAGAGAAAAAAATCAGATTTAAAGCAAAAATAAGAAGAGGAAGGAAGAAGGTAAAGCGGAGTAAGAGAAGGGAAGAGAGATTTGAAAATATGAGATTTGAAATAAACTAAAATAAAAAATAGTGAAATCATGGACACAAACTTAAAGGAAAAAATGAATGTTAAAAAGCTATACAAGAGAGAAAATACTTCAAACAATATAGAAGACTGCTGGAGTTCATCTCAGTAGAATCCAGTGTTTATCAAATTCTTCTCTTTCTGTATCTGCTCCTGGTAATGTCAAATGTTGTCCTACTCTGGCCCTAGGTAGCCTGTTCAAGACTACAAGTGATCCACTGTCTATGGCTGTCTCCTTCACATTTGTCTGGACCCCACTGTTCTGCCCTTCCAGCTTCCCACCAGCCCAGGGCTCAGGAGTGGTTCATTTAATGACCCTAGAGCACTGCCAGTACTTTCTCCACCTGCCTCCAGAAAGGGCTTCTGATGCAATCAGAAGGGTGCATACCCTGTGTCACCTCTTCAGTCTTCTGGGAAGATGGTGGGAGTTTTTCCCTGCCCCCTCAGCATACATCTTGGTTTCTCCCAGATTCTTTCCAATAATGTATGGTTTCTGGTAAATTAGCTGTCCGTTTCCTGTGACGGTCCTATCTGTGTAAACGAGGCAGCTCTTTGCTGCTTCTGTAGACAGCAGCTCTGTCTAAGCACTAAGGCTGGGCAGGGTCCTGAACCCTGCTTGCTGCTCCTGTCTCTAATCTCTGCTTTGCTGGTTTCAGGGGACCAGGAACAGTGTAGCTCATAGTGACTGGTAGAAAGGGCACTTTCGGAGCTTTTCCTTCTTTCCCCTGTGGGTACGTGCCCGGCAGGGTGCTCCTGAGCCTGGCCTCACTGATCTGCAGAGCCTGTAATCCCACAGGTCAGGTTTGTGCATGCTCACCTAATGAGAGGACCTGCTTGGCTGCAGCAAATCTCAGGCATTCAGCTTCTGGCTATCCAGTCCCCAGCCTGCTGCTCTCACAGGAGACTCTGCCCAAACTCTCCACTCTGCACAGTACTCTGCTCACCAGCCATGCTGGGCTGGGTCCCAAATTGCCTTCAGTGTTACTCTATCCCTCTGAGTTCTTTGTTGGCAGGGCTGCTGTGCACGTGCATACACACACACACAGGAGCCCAGGAGCCCCTGCCAAGTCCTGTGTCTCACCTCAGCTCCTCTTTTGAAAAAAATTTCTGTGTGGCCCCCTCACTGAACGCCTAGCCCAGGGAGGCCTGTTCTCTGCATGCTCTTTCCCCCCCAAAATGGACAAAGTGTCTGCTGGTCATGGCTGGCCACAGCCTCCCAGTGACTGGGATAGTTTTAGATAAAAGATTCTCTCTGGATCTCTCCTGGATGGCACTGGGAAGAGTCCCACAGAGATATTATCACACAAGGCAGTGGCAGAGTGCACTTGCTGCTCCCTCCTGTGATTCCTTGGCAGCCTTGGACAGGCCTGCTCTTGCCACACTGTTTCTGCAGCCAGCACCACCCTGGCTGCCACTCTGCACCCCTGGATCTCACAGCTCCTGAACCTATCTGCCACCTCCTCAGTCAGATTCTGTCCCATTCATGGTTTCCATGGTGCCTAGGGTCAGGGAGGCAATAGCCCCTTTCTCAGTAAGTACCATAGTCTCTGGATCCTGGATCCTGGTGGTGGTTGGGTCCATGACCCTCCATAGGGTAGAGGGCACAGAAACACATCTGGGTCCTGAGAAGTGGCACTCTGGAGACTTCTTCCTGAGGAGGATATTTTAAATTTATCAAAGTAGCTCCCGCTCCAAGTCTGCACAGTCAGAAATTCTGGGCTAGGCAGCAGCGGCCACCACTGCTCCTCTAGGAGAGCCGAGAAGACTGCCTGCTCTCCAGTGCCCTGCAGATGCATGGGCTCTTGCCTACTCAGTCATAGGCCTTGCACACTCATCTGTGTACATATTCACTCACAAACGCTCTCCCTCACTCTCAGCTGGGTTTTCAAGTTGATTGCTCTGAGGTTTAGCTGTAAGACCAGTCCAGGTTAAGCAAGTGGTTAGAGCTTCCCACTACTCTGCAGCCATTTTGTGTATCTTCAATTTCTTTCCTCAGTGTCTCATAGTTTCCTGAGTACAGGTCTTTTATATCCTTGGTTAAATTTATTGCCAAGTATTTTATTTTATTTATTTTCTGAAAGTATATGTTATTGATTATCATATTACAGTTTTCCCAATTTCTCCTTCTTTGTCCCCCTTACCCAGTATCCCCCCTCCCTCCAGCAATCCTTCCCCATTGGTTCATGTCCATGGGTTGTACATATAAGTTCTTTGGCTTCTCCATTTCCTATACTATTCTTAATATCCCCCTGTCTACTTTGTACCTATCAATTATACCTCTTAATCCCTGTATCTTTCCCCCTTCACCTCCTCACTGATAAGCCTCCAAATTATCTCTCTCTCTATGATTCTGTTCCTGTTCTAGTTGTTTGCTTGGTTTGTTTTTGTTTTTTAGATTTAGTTTTGATAGTTGTGTTTGTTGTCATTTTAATGTTCATAGTTTTGATCATTTTTATTTTTTAAATATGTTTTATTTATTTTTAGAGAGAGGAAGGAAGGGGGAAAGAGAGAGAAAGAAACGTCAATGTGTGGTTGTCTTTCACATACCCCCTACTGGGAACCTGGCTTACAATACAAGCATGAGCCCTGACTAGAAATTGAACCAGCAACCTGGCTGGCACTTAGTCAGTCCACTGACCCACACTGTCCAGGGCTGATCCTCTTTTTCTTAAGTCCCTTTAACATTTCATATAATAAGGGCTTGGTGATGATGAGCTCCGTTAGCTTTACCTTGTCTGGGAAGCACTTTATCTGTCCTTCTATTCTAAATGATAGCTTTGCTGGATAGAGTAATCTTGGTTATAGGTCCTTGCTTTTCATCACTTTGAATACTTCTTGACTTTCCTCTATAGCCTACAAAGTCTCTTTTGAGAAATCAGCTGATAGTCTTATGGGAATTGTTTTTTGTAGGTAACTCTCTGCTCTTTTCTTGCTGCTTTTAAGATTCTTTATCTTTAACCTATGGCATTTTAATTATGACGACCTTGGTGTGGTCCTCTTTGGGTCCAACTTGTTTGGGACTCTGTGCCTCCTGGACTTCTATGTCTATTTCATTCACCAAATTAGGGAAGGTTTCTTTCATTATTTTTTTCAAATAAGTTCAATTTCTTACTCTTCCTGTTCTCCTTCTGGCATCCCCATCATTCAGATTTTGGCACTTTTGGAAATGTCCTAGAATTTTCTTATTCTCTCTCTCTTTTTTTTTTTTTGAATTCTGTTTCTTCATTCTGTTCAGATTGACTGTTTATTTCTTCCTAATTTCCAAATCGTTGATGAACCCTTTCTTCTTTCCCTTCACTATTGGTTACCTGTGGATTTCCCTTTATTTCTGTTGGAGTAGCCTTCATTTCTTCTCTTATGCTTTTCCAGCACTCAGTGAGTTCTTTGAGCATCCTTATCACCAGTGTTTTGAACTCTGCATCTGATAGGTTGACTATCTCTGTTTTGTTTCATTCTTTTTCTGGGGTTTTGTTCTGTGTTTTTTTTTTTTTAATTTGGGCCATATTTCTTTGTCTCCTCCATTTGGCAACCTCCCTGCGTGTGTCTCTGTGTATTAGGTAGAGCTGGTTTGACTTCATCTTGGTGTACCTGTTAACTTTTATGGGAAGAGCCTTAGGTATTCACCAGGGTGGAGCAGCCCACTTCCTTGGTTTGTGGCTCTGTATGTAGGGGAGAGGTCCAAGAGGGTACAATGCCACTGCCTGGCTGCTGGAGGCTTTCGTGGGACCCATACCACCTCCAGTCAGTTCCCCAACTTCCCATATGCAACTGGCACCCCTCTAGCTGTTGCCCTGGTGTTGGTTCCCAGGTGAGAGGCATCGCATACATTCTTGGACCATGTGGGCCCTTTAAACAGACTCTCCAAAGAGAGTGGCAGTTTCTCCCACCACCCCTATCCCCACTGGTTTTTATAGCCAGAAGTTTGAAGCTTTATTTCCCAATGGTGGAATCCCGGGGTGCACAGTCTAGCCTAGGGCTGGGATTGCTCACTCACCAGGTAGCCTTTCTTACTTTTATTCACCACACATGAATAAGGGACCGCCTGTTCTGCTGGCCATTGTGGCTGCCTTGCCATTGCCACCTCACCACCACACCGTGTCCTCTCCACCCCAGCTCCCAGTCCCAGCCCCTCCTACCTGTGTGGATGAATATGGCTTTTTAAAAAAAAAATATATATATATATATATATATGGCTCCTTGGTTGTCAGACTTCCATACAGTTCAATAATCTATTAGTTCTGAGTATTTTTGTTTTGAGGTTAGTCATGATCTTTCTTGTGGTTGTTCAAGGAGGCAAAGTATGTCTACCTGTGCTTCCATCTTAACTGGAAGTCCTTTTATTTTATTTTCTGATGTAATAATAAATGTAATTATTTTCTTAGTTTTCCTTTCTGATAGCTTATTATTGGTGTATAGAGATGTAATTCACTTATGAATATTTATTTTGTACCCTGCTATTTTAATGGATTCACTTATTAGTTCTAGTAATTTTATAGTGGAATCTGTAGGTTTCTTTATGTACAGTTTCATGTCATCTGGAAAAAAATGACAGTTTTACTTCCTTTCCAGTTTGGATGACTGTGATTCACCTTGTCTGATTGCTATGGCTAGGATTTCCAGTACTATGCTGAATACTACTTATGAAAGCAGACATCCCTGTCTCACTCCCAATCTTAAGGGAAAACTTGTGATTTTTACTCATGGTGTATGATGTTGGTTATGGGATTGTCACATATGGCCTTTATTATGTTGAAGTACATTTGTTTTATTCCCACCATGATAAGAAGTTATTTTTTATCAAAATAGGTGTAGGATTTTATCAAATGCTTTTTTGGGCATCTATTGATATGATCATGTGGTTTTTATTCTTTATTTTATGTGTGTATCACATTTATTGATTTGCATCCCTGGAATAAATCACACTTGATCACGATGTATGATCTTTTTAGTGTAGTCCTGCTTCCTGTTTGCCAAGATTTTCTTGAGGATTTTAGCATCAATGTTCATTAGATATATCAGCTTATAATTTTTTTCTTTCTTGTGTCTTTACCTGGTTTTGGAATTACAATAACTCTGGCCTCATAAAATGGGCTTAGGAGTCCTCCCTCATCTTAAGCTCTTTGGAATAGTTTGAAAAGCATAAGTATTAGTTTTTCTCAAAATGTTTGGTAAAATTTACCTGTGAAGTCATCTGGTCCAGGATTTTTTTTGTTGGTAGTTTTTTTATTACTGCTTCAATTTCATTAGTGGTACTTGGTCTATTCAGATTTTCTGATTCTTCCTGATTCAGTTTTGGAAGATTATATGTTTCTAAGAATGACATAGTAGATCAGATAGATTATCGTCAGAGCATTTCACCCCAGAGCTACAGATATACATTCTCTTCAATTGCACATGGAACATTTTCTAGGATAGACCACATAGTAGGACACAGAGCAAATCTCAATAACTTTAGGAAGACTGAAATCATATCAAGCATCTTTTCTGACCATGATAGTATGAATCAGAAATCAATCACAAGAAAAAAACTGAAAGACAAACAAAACATGTAGGCTAAATAGCATGTTACTAGACAATGAAGGGGCTAATAATGAGACCAAAGAAGAAATTTTAAAAAAGTTCTGAAACAAATGAAATGAGAACACAACAACCCAAAATCTGTGGGGCATGGCAAAAACAATCCTAACAGGGAAATTCATTTCATTACAGGCCTACCTCAAGAAATAAGAAAAGTCTCAAATACACAGTCTAACTTTACAATTAAAAGAGCTTAAAAAGAACAACAAATAAAGCCCAAAGTGAGTAGAAGAAAGGATATAATAAAAACCAGAGTAGAAATCAATGAAATAGTCTGAAAAAAACAATAAAAAAGATCAATGAAACCAAGAGCTAGTTCTTCAAAAGGTAAACAAGAGGGAAAAGCGTTATTGCGACTCAGCAAGAAAAAAAGAGAGAGGACCCAAGTAAAATCAGAAATGAAAGAGGAAAAGTAAAATTGACACCAAAGAAATACAAAGGATTATAAGAGAATATTACAAATGAATGTATGCCAACAAATTGGACACCCTGGATGAAACTGATGAATCTCTAGAAACACACAATCTTCCAAAACTGAATTAATATTTTACTAACTGTGTGCAAGAGGAGCATTTGGAACCATGCCACATGCATGTTGCATTCATTAAGCAAAAATGCAGATCATACTCTTTCAAGGCACAGATTGCTTTTCACAGAAAATGCATTCTACTTAATCATGTATAGAGGAACAAATCTGATGTGCACATTAAAGGAACAGTTCTACCTTAGCATGCAAAAGCCATCCCACCCAACACACCTGACAACATTTTGGAAGAGGAGGGTGTTTAAAAATAGCAAGTACAGTGCTGCTGCCCATTGTGTCATCTCCCCCACCCTTGGCTAATGAAAACATTTGCCATGGCAACACCGATTTACACAGGGCAGGTGATGTGTCTGAGATATTGGAGTGTTTCCTTTCATAGATCTCAGATGTACACACAGTAAACACTTTAACATTCTTAGTTAATGATTTTATGTATAACTGAAAAATGCTTTACTTATTTTTAAATGTTTTTTAAAACTATTTTTTAAGGTTTTATTTATTTATTTTTAGAGAGAGAAGGGAGGGAGATAGAGAGATAGAGAGAGAGAGAGAGAGAGAGAGAGAAACATCAATGTGTGGTTGCTGGAGGTTATGGCCTGCAACCCAGGAATGTACCCTGGCTGGGAATCAAACCTGCGACACTTCGGTTAGCAGCCTGCGCTCAATCCACTGAGCTACGCCAGCCAGGGCCCTTATTTTTTAATGTTTTATTTTGGAAATAGAATCCAAAACAAAACAACAAACTCTTAACAAAAACTGACATCGAATTAAGTATAAGCAGAAAAGTACTCCTAAAATACTTTACCCTTCACCATTTATGGAACTAAAATTTTTTCATATGGTAAGCTCCACTGAAGTTATGCCATTTGCTTCCAAGTGAATGATCATTTTGCTTTTATAAAGATGCAAATTCTCTGTTTACCTCAGTATTTCTGCAATTGATATTATTATAATATTTAGCTTTTCTATTTTAGACATGTTAAAATATTCATTTTTCCTTAATGTATATTTCATAAATACGAAAGCAGTATTCACAGATATTTTACTGCTGTGGTTTCGGCTACTTGCCTTAGACTTTGAAGGCAGACACAGTAAATGTAAGAAAGAAAATAGACTGGCAGCCTGATAGATGCAAGTATTTAAATGGTGACTGTAATGAGGTCAAACAAGTTTACAAGTTAACTAGTTAACTAATAGTTTCTTTATTGTTTTTCTGCTGTCATAAGCATTCCATAATACAAAATGGGGGAAATTGTGGTCAGGGGTGAGGAAATTAAGTTCCTACCCTAAACAGTTCAGAGTTGAGAGTAAAAAATTTATCTTACTCAACCTGAATTCTCGGATTCTGCCAGAGGTTATATATACTTGTCTGTCTTCTACCTACCATGTATTTAATCAGCACCATTAAACTTGTATCTAGAAACCCATGGCTGTCAGGTGCAAGGGGACTTGAGTCCTTCCATCAATTATGGCAGGAGTCAGTTGAAATAAATAAGGTATTTAATACAGTCACTGCCCACAGTATTCCCTTTTCATTTTGGTTTGTCATGACCAGAAAACCTTCTACAATAACCAAAGAGATTTAAAGTACCACTAAAGCAACTAAAAGCCAAATTTAGCACTATTTTAATGCATTCAAGTCAGCTGCTGTCAGGAGACTCCAAGTTCATTGGAAGACTATATATCACTTATTTTCCCACTTCCTTTTTTTCTCAACATGTACATATTTCTCAAGATCCAATAATGTCAGTTGTCCAAAATAAGATTACAAATATATGAATTAAAGGTCGTTTTCTTGCATTTATTTTAATAAATCTTCCAGAACATCTTTATTATGGTTAAGAATTTTATAGAGAATAGAAATCTGCAAACCTGTGAATCACTCTGTTATGAAGGAAACACAATTAAATTGAGAATGAACTTGTCTCCTCGTTGTGGATGTCAGTTCAGGAAATCATTGACTGACAGTGAGTTTTTTCTTTGAGATAAATTCAAATCCAGTGACATCTAAATATACCATCCCATATATATTAATATCAGTAGAGTTAATTTAGGCATATATAAAAATTTTAAGTAATCTTTTGGAGCATTGAAGTGTAAACAAGATTGAAATTATGTTTTCAACTCTCGACTTTCTAAATATTAGTCTACCAGAACATTTGCTCCCCTGGGCTTTTATGAAATAACCTTATGTCACCATTGTGACACCAGTATGGTTAGTCACTCTAATGTGCATAACCTACTGTGTACTGCAATCAATAAAATAGCCTTGTTAGCTATTATTTACAATATTACTTCCACAGCTTGGAGGAAGTCTGAATTCCCCCATTTTCTACCACACTGAGCCTGTTATTCCCTGATGCCACTGAATTTCTTGATGTTATTCTACCTGTTAAAATTGGTTTGCCCTGCGTCTTCATCTATTGAAATCAGATCACATTCATTAAGTTGCAGAATATGTTTCCCTTTCCCTATAAAACAACCAGATTCCCTGAAACTGATCTGATCGGAGGACCATGATAATTTGTATCACTTATAGACCTGTTGCTTACAGTGATTCATTTTCATGTTTTAGTTATCTCACTGAAACCAATGACTGCATCTTACTCTTTCTTGTGCACATTTTTGTCAGTTTATGCTCTTACTGAGCTAACAATCATCTATATTTCAAAGAAGCCAGCTCATACCTGTGTTGCCCAATATAGTATTTACACAGTATTTTGCACTGTGTCTTGACATAGATAGTACTCAGTGAATACTCAGTGATTAATTGATCTTCCATGAATCTATGCCTAGCTCTTCCTGAAAGTTGGCTGAGGACTCATAATGTAATGAAGGTTGTCTGTCTAGTTAAGGCTATATTTCTAGTACCTCGCACAGTGCCTAAAATACTTCTTTAGGTTAGATATTTATTGGTTGTGTTCTTTGGTCAAGGCACAAGGCACATTACTAAATAAGGTTGATTAGGAAATTAAATGTCTCCTCTCCTTGGTTAAAATGGTTGGGATCATATTAGACTGTTTACCTTCTTAATGGTCTAAATTCTAGGTGTCTACAATTCTTTTTTTACCTTGTCCTTTGAAATGTCTTTCAAATGCAACCCTTTTCTTCTCTGTCACAGTGACACTGGTTTCCTTCTTTCTCTGTGCTTCCTATACTCCCTACCCAGCCTTTGCCCTCACCGTGTTCTTGCTCTCCCTCTGTCTGCACCAGGCAATGCCTTCCCAGCTTCCAGACCTCAGCCTAAGCAGCATTTTCACAGAGAAGTTTTTCCTGACCCCCCCTCCTTCCCCCATTCCTCTGGCTCCACCCCACCCCCACCTTTCAGAGAGCTGTCATTGCTCTCATAGCACCACACACCTCTTTTCAGAGTGCCTTTCACAACATCAGTTTTACATTTGTTCATGTCACTACTCAAGTCATACCTGTTTCCTCTCCAGACTGCAGACTTTGTGAGGGCAGGAAACATATCTGTCTCTGCTCAGCGTTGTATGCTCCCTGTCTAGTTCAGAACCTGGCAATAGTAGAACCAGTATATATTTGAGAGATAGTTGGATATATGGGGCATGTGGCTGGGCGAATGGACAGGATTCCACTGTTTACAGACTTAACCTAAACCAATAGCGGCGCCTCCTGGTTTGTTCCTGGACTGCTGTTGTATCCCCATTGCTCATTTTCAGTTCCATCACTGTTCTTCCTAAAGGACGACACTCATGAATTTGTGCCCTGCCCTTTGCTCACAGGCCGTGACTAGTAGCACATCTAAGAAGATCACACCTGAATTCTCATCTCCAAGCCCCTTTCATTATCTGGTTTTATTCAGTCTGCCCAGCTTCCTTTGTCAGAACTCTTTAAAGTGTCACCTCAGTGCCTATTAGTCCACCGCATTGTCTCTGCTTTCACCATGCTTCCATCTCTGGGTTTTGTCCAAATGAAGTTTTCAACTCTAAGTTCTGGGGATCTTCCTGTTATTTTGTTTATCTGAATTCCCCTTCTAACCAGAGACTCAGTTTCTCTGCTCAGGGCGTCTCAGATGCTAAGAGAAGCCTACAGTCACTTCCTGGTTTTGAGTCTCCCATTTTATCATTTTCTAAATATTAAGAAATGCCAAAGCAGGACTATAAAAACAAGGAAGCATTCTTCCTGCCAGATGTTCTCCATTGGCCTCTCCAGATGTACTTCCCACTTTTCCTTCAGCCCACTCCTGGCTCCAGGAGATGGATCTTTATGGGCACCACAGATAGGCTCTCATGCTCTCTGGCATCCAGTTACTGGAAAGAAAGAGGAAGAGCTCAGGGCATTTATTTCCTTGGCTCCTTCTCTGCTGGGCAGCAGGTCGACAGGGACAGGATTTCTCTCCCTATGCCACAGGTCCTGTCATCTTCTCCTATGGCTAAAGCAGTTTCTGATTTTAATAACTTCCTCTTCTTTCCTCATACTTTATTATCTTCACCTGAGGGTAGAACATTTTTTTCATTGCCTTTTAGGGAGAGGAAAAGGGAGGGGGAGAGAGAGGTGAGAGTGAAAAATCAGCTTGGCTGCCTCCTAGTACAAGCCCCTACTGGGGACTGAACCTGCAACCCGGGTATGTACCCTAACTGGGAATTGAGTGTTCCAACCAGCTGAGCCATACCAGCCAGGGCTTGCCTCTTGTGTCTTTGAGTGGTAACAGCTGCTACTTTGTAAATTCCTGAAGTGTTTCAAAACCCCATACATGCTTTTCATGACCTAGCCTACAGCTTTGTCCTTGGTTACTTTCCTCAGTTGACCCCTTTATTTGTGCCTTGTTTTCTAAAGTAACTTTGACTGATGCATTTTAAATATTAAATATAACAAATTAATACTTTCATTATAGAAATGGTACAGCATAATATACAGTGCCATTCACAAAAAATATTACAGGATTTTTAAACTATCTTAAAGCTGTGTATTACAAATGGTGGGTTCTGGACACAAGTTGAAAGTTGTAAGTTGTGTTCTTTTTCCGGTCCTGTCTATGTCTCTCACTCTCTCTCTTACCTTGTTAGGAGAAACGTTCCCCTGAGCCTCAGGCCCAGGCAAACAGCCCTCCTCCCCTATGCCGGAACAGCTCCTGCCTAGGACCCAGTCAGCCCTTCTGATCTCCCCCTTCTCTGAACTCCCACCACTCATCTAGTGCTTAACACAAAGCTTAACACCTCTCTGTTTCCTAATGGGAGCCTTTGTCTCCTCCATTAGATTCTAAAGTTTCTAAAGGAAGATGATTTTTCATACCTATTTTTATGTCCCAGAAACAAACTATGGAGAGAATCAATATGTATCTGTTGTTTGGCTTCTTGACTGCTACATTAATTGGTTGGTAGGTTAGTTTCAAAGATTCTTGGAGACAAACTGCTTCTTTTTTATTTTAAACATTTTTTAAAGATTGTATTTATTTATTTTTAGAGAAAGGGGAAGGGAGACAGAAAGAGAGGGAGAGAAACGTGATGCGTGAGAGAAACATCGATTGGTTGCCTCTTGCACCGCCCCAGCCAGGGACCTAGCTTGCAGCCCAGGCATGTGCCCTAAATGGGAATTGACCCGGTGAGCTTTCGCTTTGTGGGATGATGCCCAGCCCACTGAGTCACACCGGCCAGGGCTATATTTGACACATTTAAAAGGAAAACTTTTACTATAATAAAATTGTAAGGCTTGTGTAATGAAACCCTACACACCCATGAAGAATTATTAACTCATGGTTAACTCCTGTTTATCATATCTACCTACTTTCTTCTTCCTCCACACAAGCACACAGTGAACTATTTTGGGGCATCTACTAGACATTGTTTCATTTAATTTTATATTGTAGTATTTCAGTATATGTTTTGAAAGATAAATACTTGATTTTTAAAACATAATCACAATCACCATTACTACCATTATAATATCAAATATATAGTCAGTGTCAAATTTCTCTGATTTTTAGTTATGTTTTTTGAATGTTGGTTTGCTTGCGTTAGCATCTGAACGGAGTCTACATGGTAGATATTACTGATATGTCTGTTTTAAGGATACTGAGGTTCCCTTTGTCTCTTTTTTCCTTGTGATTTATTTGTGAAGACAGTATATTTGTCCTAAAGAGTTTTTACATTCTAGGTTTTGCTGATTGCATCTAGAGTATCATTTAGCATGTCCCTCTGCCCTTTATATTTCCTATATTGGTATATCTAAAGGCTTGATTAGATTTAGGCTGGAGCTTTTGGCAAGAAATGTATAGGTGATGTTATATGATACCAACAAGAAGCATATAATGTCTGAGTGTCTCTCTTCTTATGATGTTAAACCTTATTAAATTAGGAATTGTGAGTAGATTACTCCATTATAAAGTTTTTTAACAGCTTTTCACCTATTGGTTTCTTGCCTAGATTCATTAGAAGTTGCTTTTGGTATGTATTCTAATTGTCATTTCATCTGAATTCATCAGTGGAAAAATTTCTATTAAAAACTTCCCCCATAAACTATTTGATCACTCTTAAATTTACTTTATATTATTTATACAGTTTATATTTTATAACTGCTGGCTATAAAAGGTCCAGTTTTCTTATAACGCCCCTACTAAGGGCCACTAACTAGAAACCTATTATATGATGATAATTTAGGATTATTTTGTTTCATTGTATTTATCATGCTGTGTGTTTATTGAAGTTTGAGAAAAATAAGAAAATAAAACTTATTTTAAAACATTGAATTTACTTTTTCTTTTAGTATTAGGAATTTTCCAATCGGGCTTAAAGAAGGATACCATACACTGGAGTGCAGTATTTACATTTATAATGCAGAATAAACTGATTACAAGTAAAAAAAATGTCTGGAAAATGGGCCTTTGCAGTTTCTACAGCTATTTGGTTCATTATAATAATAACTCCATTAACTACCGGTATACCCTGGGAGTTTAGATACAAAGAGAAGACAACCTTTATAGAGTAGTTCCTCTCCTTGACTTATGAATAATACCTTTAAATGGAAGTTGGAAAATTATGGTGGGATAAATTTGGTTTGATAGCCTTAAAAACCTAAATAAAATTCTTAATGGAGAAAATGACTCATTGCTCTGGAGCTATTTTGGTAGGAATAGGCCCTTTATGAAAGGTTATTAGTCATGCAGCATAACAGAATTCAACAAACTAGTTCAACCAGTGTTTACTGCATACCCAGTTCTTCTTCCAGGTGATCTTTGGGAGCACAAACAAGAATAAATCAAGGCTGCAATCCTAAAAGCATGGTCCAGTGGCAGGGTGCAAACTGGCAAATGGGACTGTGGTGCAATGCCTTATGTTGACACAGAAATGTTTATGACCTACAAAGAAAAAGCAAACAGCTGTCCAAAGAATATTTTTATATTTGATTTTATAGTTCATCTTATAAGTTCAAGGCCAAGGATGAGTATCTGTTGAAATATTTCTTTATGAGTTACAAATCTAAGGAAGATGCTATTATTCATGGAATCACTGAGGGAAGGAAGAGAAGCAAAATGACTTTGCCCTTTGATGATCATAGTTAAATATGTGACTTCATCATTAAATATAAGTACTCCAGCCTGTTGTGCCTCTTCTTCACTTTTTTTAAAGAAAAAGTGTCATTTTTCAGAAGTTGCAATTGTCTTCATTTAACCTGGAATTGAATTGGCTGGCTTTCCATCTCTTACTTCCCTCAGGGTTGTCAGACTTGCGGAACAGATTGATAAATACAGTTAGTTTCCAGCCTTCTGTGCTAAGGGAGAGGAATGTAGGTGTGACAGGTTACTGTTGACAACTAGGTTCAAAAAACTGCTTTTCATCGTGTCCCCAAATATGGGAAACAGTATAGTTTCCCTTCACATACTCCCCCTGTAACCAGGAAGCCAGAGAGGATCCGACCACTGTCACCACCTGCTGAGCCTAGGTAATTAATTACACAGTATTATTAGTATGCTCCTTTTTGTTTCCTCTTAAATGTAAGTGTGTGAATGCTCTAAGACAGAGATGTTCCATCACCAAAATACTTTTTTTCTTCGTCATTTGCTAGTACACAGTGGTAATTCCCAAAGAAGAGGCCTTGCCAGGAAAGTAGCTCCCATATCAGTTACTTGGCATCGAGAGTCTTGTCATCATCTGCCACAATGTCATTATAGTTTAAAAATGCAAATGGGATTCTGGGTAAAGCAACTGAAGGATAAACTTCATATGAAATGGGATGCTGTATAAAACCCTAACTAGGCAGCATCTGTAATACAGTTTCAGTTTAGCCTTTCTTTCTTTTTTTTTCCTTCTGAGATCAGTGACAGCTTTAGCATCATCTCTGTCAGTTCAGCTTTTCTTAAACTGAGTGCATTGCCACCAAAAGGAAGAAGGTGGTACATATAAGATTCAACAAATATTTATAGAGCTACTACTATGTGCCAGATATTATTGTAAATGCATAGGATGCTAGCAGACATTTCTATAACAAGATTGCCTTCTGGATTAGGATAAACACCCCAAAAGTTCTTAGGAATGGGGCTTAGCTTAATAGTAAGGACAAGAATGGTGCCTTTTACAGGATGCTCTTTTAGAGGCATTTAAGAATGCTTTAACATAAAATCTTCACTGTAACTATTTCTTCCAGAGCCTAATAAATACAAACATACGTGGACAACATAGTTTTTAATGTATATGGTAAGAGAAAAACTTAACAGGGAAAAGAAAATTAGGGTAGAATCCATATAAAGGTGACAGCTTAAGGAATTTTATCTGTAATTAAGTGTCTTAAGTTCTGGTTTCAGAGAGGTAAATTTTTTAAACCTGAGTTTTTGCTCCAGAAAATCATCTGTGCTTTGGCATAGTTTTTCTTTGCTTTTCATTATACACCAGGTTGAGAGTAGACTACTGGGTCACTGTAAACTTAAAATTTATGTATTAAAATTGCTTTGGGCCCTGATCAGTGTGACTTAGTTAGCTGGAGCATCTTCCCATAAACCAACAAACTACAGGTTCATTTCCCAGTCAGGGCACATACCTGGGTTGTGGGCTGGTCCCCAGTAGCAATTTGATTCTGTTTTCTGTCTGGATCAATTTAAAGAAAACTTAAAAAATATTTTTTCAATTGCTTTCTTCCTCTCAGTGTAGCTCAAAGTCTTGTCCAAAAGGATCGATCACTTTCTGTACTTTTCTCTTGTTGGTCTGGCAGAACCACTGCCAGTTCCTCCGATTTCCACCCGTTATTTGCAGAACTTAAGTTATTTAAACCCAAAGTAAATATTATGGGAAAATGTAGGGCTTCATAGATCCTCCATGGTTTTTCTGGATTGAATTTAAAATGTGTATAATCTGGGTTAGTAGATAGATGACTACCTACTTTTCAAACAGGCACAAAGTAGCAATTGCCATCCTGAGATGGTTCCACTGCTCTGGTTATTTAACAAGAGGAAAGTTACCTGAGACTACACTACACACAATATAATATTTCTATGGCTTATGGCCATATACAGAGAACAAAAACATTGCAAACAGCCACAGAAATAAGCAAAAGGACCATATCCAAGAGAAACTGGGTCATGTTGTCTATCTGTACACCTATTTGTGGCACCACATTGAATAGTCTCTGTAAGAAAGATAGTCTGCAGGGATTCTTTAAGCCCAAACAATAAAAAGGGCAGTGAGGATATTATCCAGTCTAGTGTTCAACACTAGAATCTGAATGGTACCTCTGGTTTCCCAAAACAAAAATTACTGGTTTCATGTGCACAGTTTTCACATGTAATGGTGTACAGATGGTTTTGTTTGTCCCACATTGATTTAAACGAGCAGTTGATGTTATTAACTACTTATTCCATGGAAACCACTGTATCTCTGTCTTACAAATGACTAAATCAAAGTAAAGAACACTCTTCTTAAATAATGTAAACAAGGTTTTACTGTTACTGCCTGCATGAGAACCCAGTTTAAAATGGATAATAATAGAATATAATAACAGTTCTTTACTAATAGGCACTTTTTTTTTCATTTCTAGCATGCTATCTTCTTTCATCAGGGAAATGTGCATTTTCTGGATAGTGCCCAACAGCAGCACTAGAGAGGCATTGGCAATATCGTGCCCCTCTTCATTCAGACTTGGCTGATGTGCCAAAGCAGGTCACACTGGGAGATGTGGCTACAGAGGTTCACATTATATGTCTCCCTTTTTGTGCATCTGAGCATTATGTTAGCAGTTTGGATCTGCAGTATTTTATAGATAGTCCCCTGGCACCAAGCTCAGGTACAGTGTTCTTCCCAGAGAGAGAAAAAGAGGGTTCATGATGATGATATATGGAAAATTGTGGAAGATTGTGCAGGTAGTTTGGGTTGAATTATAGAAGCCTCCTGTCTAGGACAGTGTGTTTGAAAGAAGGAACTGCTATAATGGGCAGTAAGGTGCTGTTTTTTTTTTGTCTTCAGAATGTGTTACAGAGAAATACTGATCTGAGTTATGTATATGTTTTCAAATAGCTTTACTTTTCAGAATCAAAATAGTGACAGAATTAGATAGCTGTGGCGCTAGTCTAGCTTTTTGCAGTTTGTCAACAAGCTTTCGTGATATGTTTTCAGGTACTGTTGGAAATTTATAGAGGACTTGAACTAAAACTTCTCGTTAAATTTTGCATGTCTTTGACTTCTTTATTTCTCCCATTAATCAAGTAAACTACTAAAATTGTGTCTAAGAACTGACATTTTCTTTTCAAATATTAAAGGACTTCAAAAAATAGCCTTTTAATATCCATCTTTCCATAGTGGAAAGAGAAGTACTTTAGTGAAATGGGTTCAAATTCCATTTCATCAATTTCCAGAATTTTTAAAAAAATCACAAACAAGTTATTTGCCTTCTTGAACTTCAGTTTTTCCATCTTTAAAAGAGTGTCTGTAATACCTGCCTGGTTGCATTATCATGGGAAATAACTATAATGAGAATCTTCCAGAATGAAGTAGGAGGCGTAGTCAATGTTCTCCCTTTTACAAGGTGTCAAATGCTAAGTACTAACCGTAGTTTAAATCTTTTCTTTCTTTCTTTTTTTTTGTATTATTGAATGACAGAAGTTGTGTGGTCATATTTGCTTAATCGGGTCATTGTTAAATAGTGTTCTTGGTGTTCATCTTGCAAAATAGAAAAACATAATGGGTTATTTACATATATTAGTGATGTAATGATTTCATTACTTTGAGAACTGTATCATTCTAGTTTTCTTCTTATCATTGCCTCAGGAGGCTTTTATAAAAAGTGTTTCTCAAACCCAAGGTTGGTTGGTGGTTATTAACTATGTGTTTACTATTTATTATAGTCTTAAAATCTTAAACCAACTACCGCTTACAGCATTGAATTTAAATTATTTATTCATGGTGATGTGCTATAGAAATTAATCTATATTGATGAGCTTATAATACTTTGGCAAAGGCCATTGTCCTGTCCATTCTTCAACAGGTTATATATCTTATTTTTAAAAAGTTGTTTACTTTCTTATGAAGAATCTTAAATTATGTTTAAAATATAGGATTTAGTCTCATAGGAAAACAGGTATAAATGTGAAAAAACTCCAGAATCATAATTTAGCTAGAATATCAAATCTAAATAATTTTAAAAAGTGTTTAAGTTAATGGCAAGCAAGTAGCAGGAAAGATACATAGTTATCTATAATAGTCTTTTTAAAAGATTTTATTTATTTATTTTTAGACAGAAGGGTAGGGAGGGAGAAAGGGATGGAAGAAACATCAATGTGTGGTTGCCTTTCGAGCACCCCCTACTAGGGGCCTGGCCTGCAACCCAGTCATGTGTCCTAACTGGGAATCGAACTAGCAGCCCTTTGGTTCTCAGGATAGCAAGCACTCAATCCACTGAGCCCCACCAGCCGGGTCTAATAGTCTTGAAGGCATACAATCAGAGACTTTTATTTCTAACTCTGACACCACCTACCTCAGTGGCCTTAAGCAGATCAAAAACCTTTATGCGAATCAGTTCCCATTTCTGTAAAAAAAAAATGCAGTGGCTGTTAGACCTACTCAGAGAATAATTTGGAGAAGAAAATGAACAAAAAAGAGTGTTTACTCACACTCAGCCAGCCTGAGGGAGACAAAACTCAGCCCTGCATCATCTTTAAGAGTTGGGCTCTCCAGTTGCACCACGTAAACAACCCTGAGGGGTGTATCTCCTTTACATGGATCTTGAGTTCTCAACTTAATTCTAAGTCGAATCCAAACTGTGGTACCAGAATACTCCAGACCCAACGTTTTACAGTTGCAGAGAAAAGAATAAGTTACCTTTTAGCTATTCTCTGTTCTATTGAACTGTGGTCTTCAGAGCTTTCAGTTGAAGGCTTATTATTGATTTGATCCACGCTGTATTTTTTAAATGTACTTATTTTTTAAAAAACATTTTTACCTCATTTTTGGTAACAGAATTACTCTTTCTCTTGAAAAATGGGTCATAAGTAAAATCCTAAATCAGAGTATGATTGTGCATGGTAGACCATTACTACAATGTCTAATAGAAACTTCACTCTCCCAAAATAATTTTGCAGGATACTAGTTATCCCGCAGAGAATTTCCTTTATCCTTCCTTCTTCTTTTTTTTCTTCTGCTCCTTCTTCTCCTTTTTCAAACTTACTTTAACATAACAGGAAAGAAACCATTGAAATCTGAACACATTTTCATTAATAGGGAAGTTATAAACCAATAAATACAAATTCTTAGAAGAATACTAATCCCAAATTATTCTGCCATTTTTAAATTGCTCAAGTGATGACAAGAGCAAGAATTACAATATGGATCAGATCAAATTTCAGTGTAAATAGTAGTTTTCTTTATTTTGTATATTTAACCATTCTTGTGCTTAGTTATTTTTCCTTTTGTCAAAAGAACCAACTTGCTGAATTTCACATTTCTGTTTATGCCTATAACTTGTTTATTTCCAAAACAGCTTGAAGCGACTTATAATAAAATCAGAGATAAAATAAAACCAAAACCTGTTAGTCCAAATTTAAAAGAATTTTTGTTTGGTTTGTCTTTATGTCATTGATTGCATTGCTTTGAATGATCTGTAATGCCTTAGAAAGACAGCTGATGTTCAGATCTCAGCTCCTGCACTTGTTAGTGTCAGAGATAAACTAGGAGGACACTATTTAAAGTGGTAAGGATAGATTTCTTCAATAGTAACTATCAATAGGGAAGGGGGTCCAATGTGAACCAAACTGAACTTGCTAAAACAAAAGACAGACCATTTATTTTAAAGGCTGGGCATGTTGAGAGAAAGGCACTGAGGGGTGTTGGTGGGGCTTGGTCCATGTAACTAGGCCATCTGGGTTTGTTGATTGGCACCGACTCAGAGGAAAAACAATCTTCTCAATCTATATGACAGGAATCAGTGATGTTAAGTTAGAGCAAGGCTTTCAATGGCTAAGAATCCAAGCAGAATTACTCTTTGAATGTGAGAAGACAGTTCTTGGTGGTAGAAGATTTAGATCTCACAGAGACAGAGAAAAGATTAGTTGCTAGCTTTCTTAAGAAACTGTGCTAAGAGGAGGTTCAGAAGTCTGTCTCCCTACTATTTTGAGGTTTTGGTCAGGAGTAAAGTTACTTAAGTAAAGTTACTTAACCTTGGTTTGCTTCAGTTTCCTCGTCTCTAAAATGGGGATGATAAATATTACTGATATCATAGGAATGTGTTATGGGGATTAAAAGAGGTAATACATGTGAGGTGCTTGGAACAGTGCTGGCAGATACTCAGCTCTCAATGTTGTTATTCTTAGTATCTTTAAAATGGAGTTCATAAGAGCATCTATCTACCATGCTGTATTGTTTAATTTAGTAAATGATATAATACAAGTAGAAGATTGAGAATCATGCCTGGCATATTGTAAACATTCAATAACTGTTGGATAGATGTAGTAATAGTAGCAACAGCAGCTATAGTAGCCACTAAATATCTTCAAGTAGTGATTTACTCATAGCTGAGGATGAACAAATAAAAAAATCTTGAGCTTACTATTTTTTTGTTAGAACAGTATAGGAATATTTTTAAATGAATAACTCAAAGGTTGGAGAAATGTTTATGAGCAATTTTGTACATGATTGTGAGATCTTTGAGCATTATTTTGCCAATATATTTCTTGGGGTTTGGATACACGGTTCACATCTCCAGCATTTCTGTGGCTTAACCTCCTTACCATGAAACCTTCAACATTTCCCGGTACATTTTCTTCTTAGCAAAGTAAGAGGGAATCAAAATAACTATAAAAACCTTTAAGAAATGAAACAGTGTGCTCAAGTGAGAAAAGTGGCATGTACAGAAGGAAAAATGAAGACTGAATCATATTTCTGTAATTCTTCAACTTCTTCTGTATTTATAACAATTTGTTTGATATGTATTTGAACCTCCTTGAATCCCATCACCGAAATAAAATAAGATATAAATTCGGTAATTTTTGGCCCTAACCAGTAGGTTTAGAGAAACCCAAATGATCTCTGTTCATATTTGTGTAGTCTCTGGATCCAGCCCTGTGCAATAATAATTCATGAAGTATGAATTATTAAGTGAGTTGTCTCTATTTACAATGGGTATATTATCAACCATAGGACACCTCACTGAACATGGATTTCCATTAAGGAAGTGGTATGCGTAAATGAACAGGAACTCATTTTCTCTAAATTGCATTTTTTATCACTAAAAATTGTTGGTGTTAATGTATTTGATAGCAGAAAAGTAACCATTTAGATAAAAGACCAATAACTGGAAAAGATAGAATAATTGAGTTACTGTTAATTTGTTCAATAAACTACACAGAATTTTAAAGTAAGAAAAAATAACCAAATGTAATATTATATTTTAAGACCAACTTTTACTCATTGTACATCTTTAATTAATATTTTGGGGAATTGTAAAGTGATTCAGGAAATTAAATCCTTAATTATGCAAATAGCAAATACAGTCAAAACAAACTGCTACCATTTTAAAATCAAATTCAATTAATTGTTTCACTCTTCATCTAAGCTTCTAAAATGTTGCCTTTCAACTGACATATTAGAAATATTACTCATGACGAATGACTTTATAAACAGGATTTGAAGAGTCTTAAAAACTTTTAGAGTACCTAAGTACTAGAGTTAGCCCCTCCACTAACCTGGCATCCAGCGTGCAGCAGGCAACTGTACCTGGCTGGTCCACTAGTTCTTTTTCAGTCATATAGCTCATTCTTTGATTAGTTATTATTTCTTTTTTACTAGCAGCAGTTTAATTTGTATCTTATATCTCTCTTTTTTTAATAGTCTGATACATACTTCTGCATGTCAATGCGTTTGCCAACGGATGAGGAAGCCTTCGTGAGTAAGTAATGATTGCATGGGGGGCATGGTTGGCAGTTGAAGGGAGGGAAAGCTATTTGAAACCAGTGAAAGGTTCTCTTTGATGGATATGAGTGTATTAATCTTCTACTGTCAGTTTCTAAAATGCATCTATCATGCCTAATGCAGAAACAAACTAGAGAGAGTCACTGAGAGATAAGATTACAAACCGTATCTGGAGAGATTCATGCGTAATAGTAGTTAAGGGGTTGCATGCAGATGTCAATGGCTGCCAATACCATGTGGTCCCATTTGTACAGTATTGGCTTTCTGTCTGTGGCTGGATGCTTAATTCTGCTCCACTCAACAGACTGTTTATTTACTTGCTGGGTCATGTTGTAAATCGAATGCACTTAAAATCAGCTTCAGAGAATGTAATATTTTGCCTGTCAGACAGGTAGTTGGATAGGAAGGAAGGAAGGAGAGATTAAGAGAAGAGAAGGAGGGATGGTGGGAGGGTGGAAGGAACATTGTTCCTGTTGTCTATATCACAGAATAAGGGGACTCTTAAATGGCAGGCCCTTCCCTAACTGGATCTTTGAATTTGATGGGAAAAAGTGACAGAGCACCATCTCTTTTCATCTAGGTTGTTTTAATTTAAACCTCCCTTATGGCAGACTTTTAACTATTTAGGGAAGAGGTATGATTGGCAGATCATTCATGGATCTGTTTTTTTTTTCCTCCTGCTTCGCTTTCCTGGTTTGAAATGTTGAGGTTGGAAAGAAAGTGATGATAATGCGAGTTGTACTTGGGTCCCTTGGAACTAATCTTCAAGTGGGCTGTCTGAAACAGCTATATGGGGATTATGCAATGTATATTGTAGCCTTGGGGCCATCTGAGGATGAATTTCCATGAGGTGCTCCCCATGGGAATATACATTATAGACCTGTAAACCCAGAGCAATGCACACTTATTATTTTTTCCACACACTTTGGTGGTAATCACAACAGAAAATACACCTATAACAATACTCTCTAAACAAAATTGCCTCAATAGTTTAAATTTCTAAAGATGAAAATCAGATCTTGGGAAATTGAGCATTGCTGATTTTTGTTACTTTGTGTAATAATTGAAAATTACCAAGGAGAAAGGAAGGGCAGTATTCTCAGATCCTGAACTATGAAGACAGGAAAATAATTTAAGTTCCTAACTGTAATATTTTGAGCAATACCAAATGTGATTTAGAATATAAATTTATCATTAAAATGTCAACATTACAGATTTTCTCAGTTTCATATCCACATAATTGGAAACCAAGGAGAAAATAATAATTACTCATAAAAGATTTTATGTTTTTATTTTTTACTAATTTTATGTTTTCTTTGTCCAAGTTCAGAGATAGTTTTGTTTCCTCCTGTTTCACAATTGCTTTAAATGGAAGGCTGCTCTGCCACTCTGTTCATGCGAAGGTCATGTTCACAACAGTACTACAGGTCTCATGCTGACAGGTTACTGGTTTGTTTCTGGAGGCTGGGAGTAGTGTATGGTTTCAGAGCTGGTGACTGTAAGGACTATAAATATGTATCCTGGAATGTATTACTGTTCCCAATATAAATGTTTACTTTCTCATAATTTAAAATTGAAAAGTATAAGTGAATATATTCAGTCAAGAAAAATATTCACAGGAGACACATAAAGGGCTGTATGAGAACCAGGGTACTAAACTGCCTGCATTTTGTTGGACAACTCTCATTCTAAGACTCAACTGTTGTCAGTTCTAGGGTCCTTAATGGATCTTATAAGATTAATAACTAATTTCAGTATTTCTTCTCTTTATTGCTGGGAGGATTACATGAATACTAAAGATTCTGTCATCTTTACAAAGCAGTTGTTTCATTTTCAGTGTGACTCCTTTGCTGTGCTACCCCAAGGCGTTTTGTGGTTACCATTATTTGCATAATCCAGCAGTCACAGAAATTTAGGTGTAGGCAAATTAAAACTGGAAAATTGAAAACCAAAGAGAAGTACCAAAAATTATTTACATAGGAATTAGGTAAGGGAAATTTGGCATGTATCATCTCATTAATTCTTAGGACAACCCTGAAGTTAGTCCCATTCTATAGGAGAGAAGCAGGAACCCCAGTGATTCTGGTTTAATTGGGTGCTAGGACAATAGTTTGTATGGAATCCCTGTTTATATAACCAGTCCACCACCAGCCGTCGTTTATGCAGAGCCTGCCAGACACTAAGTTGCTAAAAGCTAAGATGTTTAAGCCATTTTACTGAAGAGGAAACACAGAATCAGAGAGGTTAGGAACATGCCCAAGCTTTTTACTAGCTATGTGATACCCTCCTTGTATGCCACTGAATCCTAACACATATGGTGTGGGGATAGTGGAGCAAGGAAGAAGGAAAAGAAGTTATCAAGTGAATAGACAGAGCTGATATAGAGCTATAGCATATCTCTGTCTTCCTACATCATGTACTATTATTCTTTCATTCCTTTACCTTCATTCTCTACTGGAAACACTCTGGTCAGTTTTGCTAAAAAGTAAGTAAACCTCAACCCAGCTTACAAAAGAAAACCCAATACACATGAAATTTTAAAAATTTACGGAAGGAAAAAGCTTGGATATTTAGGTTGTATGTTGGAAGGGTGATGATACATAGCTTTTCCAGACTCCCACAGTGAAAGTTTAGTAGGGGTAACCAAAGCTTTTACACAA
Organism: Phyllostomus discolor; assembly: GCF_004126475.2. Lineage (NCBI taxonomy): Eukaryota > Metazoa > Chordata > Mammalia > Chiroptera > Phyllostomidae > Phyllostomus > Phyllostomus discolor. The sequence continues at coordinate 67,472,204 of NC_040905.2, forward strand.
ATGATCTTTTTGTGGGTTATCCCAAATTCTAGAGTGCAGGGTGCTTTATCATAGGATTATGTATGGTTGGAAATGAAGACTGTAAAAGCCTATAATATTTTGTTTATTCTTTCCTTCAGACACTTTTGTTATTTTATACCTTCTGCATGTATTATCTATGCCTTTTAAATGTTTGGATGTCAGCAGGGTATGTGCCACAGAGTGTATAGGGACTCAGCAATTGTTTGTTCGATATGTGAGTGAACTCTAAAACAGTGTCTTGTTTGGCCATTTTCTAAGGTTCAATATTGAATAGTAGCCAATTTACCTTTTTGCCTTAAATTATGCTCTTGTTTGAATATAAAGAAATAAGTGTTTTTAAAGAAAAGTCACTATTCATAAATTCAGCAAACTTTTACAATTTTGCGCCGTGCCGGTTAGTGAGTGAGGTGATAGTGATGTGAGCCGTGACACAAATTCTGGAGACAAGACTACAAATGCTAAAACACTTGAAAGGACTTTCTCCTTTTGCTTTTCAGATTGCTGAATAAAATAACAAAAGGAAGAGTATAATTTGGATTGCATTTTTGGACTAATGCACAGTCTCTTAATGGTGTTAAAAGCCAAAGTTGCATTTGAATAAATCATAAGTTGGGCTTTCTGCCTGTGTGACTAATTGGGTTACTCATTTTAGACACACATACTTTTTAATTTTGAGAAAATCCAATCACAATTCTCATGGAATTTATATGTGCATATGCCTGTCATATTTACATATGAGCATACACAATACTTGATGTGTTTATTTGCCTGTATTGAATTATTAAATGCAAAAAGTAGGTGTTTGGGGAAATACTAGAATGAATATAAATATAATTTTTATATTTTGAAGAAAGTCATAGCTCTCCCTAGAGCATTGCTTTTGTTCATTGTTTTAATAAGAAATCCCAGAATTGGAATGGGTGAAGGCATGGTAAGATCTGCATTTGACCACTAAACTGTGATGCTGTCTAAAAGGTGTTTTACAGACACTCAGAAGAATTGGCTCTGACAGCAGCCCACTCAGCCAAGAAATTTGACTGTCATCTTCATCCACTGGCTTTCGCTCACATGGATGACCAGTAAATAAATGTGTCTTTTCCTTAGTGAGTGATGGCAGGTCCCTATCTGCCAACATGCACTAGACAAATGAGATAGGAGCCATTGAATTTAGAAATAGATAAAATTAATCTAATGATTCATTGCTTTTCATTTTCTTTGGACACTGCCTTGAATATAGAACAATTTCTACTGCAGACTTGAATATCTCCAAATGTGACCTTTCTTAAATAAAGCATACGTTAAGATGATGTTGGGATATTTCAAAACCTAAAGGAACAACCTAATTTTGATCAAGTTTATGGTTTACTACATAGTGAGACTATATATATAAGGATCAAGTCCTGACACAGCTACAGGGCTCATATAACCACATTTTATGGCTTTGACAGCAGTAAATAAAAGTGTGTGTGTGTACATGTGTGTAAGTTCACATCCCACCACTTTGTCACCTTTTTGCTTCCAATCAGTTGACTGCATATTCTTCCCTTTCTCTCCCACTTAGGATTTTCTCTGACAAAAATAATGTAGTTTCTGTCTTCCACATGACCATTGGGTAACTTCCAGCAGGCACCCTAGGAAGGTGTTCTAATTTCATAGTGACAGCTACTTGGAGAGAGCTGAGATAGCACAAGTAAGATTCACTATACAAGGGTCTCTGATGAGTGGACAAAACCTAATTTGCTTGGTCATAATCATGAAGGAGAAGCTGTTGCTACAGGCCCTGTCTCAGGGTGTTTCCTAAATGTCCTCTATCCTGTGGTCACCTAAAAAAATACCCGTGTTTCCAACATGCCCTGCAATGAACCTCAGGGTTTCTCAGGTAATAAAAAAGGGAGGGGGAGGAGAGGAATCAAGTTATTATAATTTATAAAGCTGAGATTTAGGAATGTCTTTAATTAGGTAGGTCTACAAATTATCAAACGAAACTGATGGATGTTACCTAGACTTATTGTGGTGATGATTCCACAATATATAAAAATATCAAATCAGGAGGCCGGGGCTTCCTGAAACAATTATAATGTTATATGTCCATTGTATCTCAATAAATAAATGAATATACACCAACACACAAAGTAACTGATATGTGGACAGTGTTGCTTTAATGCAGTAATGTCAAAATGCCATTACACCACACCCCCAGTAAAATGGCCAATTCAGAAAGCCTGGGTTTGAATTGGAATTGAGGTGTAAATGTCCTGCAGTGGCAAGGGGTTTGTGGCATTTTGAGAGTCATTCTGAAGTAGGCATTTCAGCTATTTCACTGAAAGTAGCTTCTACAAAGATAAGTATGAGTTTTTCTAGTTAGAGAAAATTCCTTGGGAGAGATAGGCAAGATTTGATCTGGGTCTGGGAAGAGGATCTGTTTGGATCTACAGATGGAATGGGGGGGAGGGGAGAACATTCCAGCAGCCAGTGGTATGAGCAGTGAAGGAGTGCCTTGGGCACAAGGGTGAGCCTCGCTCCTTGCTGGCTGCATGGCTGAGGACAAGTTGCTTGGCCTCTCCCTCGTCAGGCTCATCTGCGTGAGGGAAAAGGACCAGACTCCTGTGGTCTCTGTAAGAGGTAAATGAGCCTGGCGTAGGGGAACCCTCAGTAACTGCAAGTGGTTATGGCTGTCAAGGCAGGTGGGCTGCCTGGTAAGAATGCAGAATGGAGGCTGGGGCTGTCGTGCTAGAAACGTGGTGGGCTAGGAGACTGGTGTGATGTTATGCATGGCCTGAAAAGGCAAGGAGGAGGATATGTATTTGATTCAGGAAGAAATTAATAGGGGACTGTTATAGGAATAATGTTACAAAAACTGAGCTTAATGAAGCTTATGCTATTTTATCTTGCATAGCCTGACTGATGCAGTGTATGTGTTGATTGTCTAGTTGGCTCTGGCATATACCAAAAAGTTCAGTTTTAAAAGATGTATTGTCTAGAAGTTTAATGCTTTTTTGTGCTAACTTCCTTTATTCAGAGGGATCCATCATTATCTATTCTAGTGAGCATTAATGACAATTTCTCTATTAAATTTTCTGATAAAGTGCTCAAGCAGAAGGACTTTAGTTTAGTGTAGATTTGCTCTGTGGCTATGCAGGAAGCGGGCAGAAGATAACATAATGTACCATTGCTGTGGGTTTTTAACATGCTGCCCAATGGACTGTGCTGCTGTGAGCTTTACGTTTCTCTGAGCCTCCTGGCTCAACTGCAAGATGATGAACATTAAGGCTGATCATATCCTACACTTAAATTACAACTTAGAGCATAATCTTCAGTTCCTATGAACAGTTTTTGAAGTATAATCTTTATTTGTTGGAACTAAAGAAATGTTTATGGTAGTGATACTAAAATGTGGGGCCTGCAATTTTTTAAAAATTATGACAACTCTTTTATATCGTTTCTTGAACCTCACACCTCCCTGTTCTCTCAATATTGAAACAACTCTAAAGGAACAACTAAATTTTACCTTTAGAAACCCTTTTATATATTTATTTTTTTAAAAAAAACTTGTTTTTACAATTTTCCCTGTGTGTTAAAAAAACAAAAACAAGGCAGTCCAAGTTAACGAAGGGGGACTGACTGAACTCCCAGTATGCTCACATAATACGATGTATGCAGCCACTACAAATGTTGGTTATAGTCAGAGTCACCTGTTACTCATTTGTGAAACTTTTCAAAGACACACTTGCCTAGAACACCCTCTGGAGATTTAAATAAAACATTGGGATGAAGGAAGGGGCAGGACTGATCTAGCATTGACCCTGGGCACCTGCATTTTGAACAAACTCCATAGGTAATACTGATACACAGAACCAAGTGAAAAGTACTGTTGGCAAAAATCGTTTCATAAATAAACTATTCATTGTGTACAGTATGATTGCACTTGCAGGAAAAAAAAAACAGAGTTAACAGTAATTATTTCTAGTGATATATCCAGACTGCAATTCTAGAATGCCTAAGTTTTGGAGATCCAAACTTGCATTTGCAAATCAGTTCTTTTTTATTCAATAGGTTAATGATCCATAGTATTCCTGTACAAAGTGTCTTTAGCTGAAGAGGGTGTTCCTTCCGTTGTCAGTGGTAATACAGAGTGGGCTGCCTGTACGTAGGTCTCTCCTAATCGGTGTTCCTCCACTTGGCTGCGGTGTTCTCGAAGTCTTTCTACGTCCTGTGTCTGGCAGATAAATGTCAAAATTTGACATGCAGACCTGGATTTCCTCTTGGAAAGGAAAAATAGAAGCCAAGTGCTAAATGAAATTCTGTGTTAGGTCATATTCTAAGTGTATGTTATGGCCCTGATTATAGTCTCGTGTTAGCCAAAAGAGACCATAAATCCCCCAAAACCTCAGGCAGTTAAAACGAATTTTGCCCAGAATTCCAGAAAATAGACCTAGCTATCTCTTTGCTCAATATGTTGCCCACACACATACTTTCGAGTCCTTTATTTCAGATGGCATTCTCCTTTGAGAAATCCTTCATCATGTTTCCTTTAATTGATGTGCATGAGACACTATTTCTGGAGTCTTAGTCATTCAGAAGATTTTAGGTCCCAGGACTTATTCACACTTACTTGCCTACAAAATTTTCCCTGATCTTATGCATCAGGCCACCTGAACTGTTAACACCCATTGAGAGTCAGGTACCATTTCCACTTCAGCAACTGTTACCTTATTATTGAGTTGGAAGAGTTGGTGGCACTGTAAACCGTATCAGATATAACATTCCCTTACATTCTCACAAGGCTGTGTTTTTGCCTGTGTGTAACTACCCCAAGGCTGCCTTTGTTTATTCTCCTCTCAGAATTGCATGGTGACATGCAGTTGTTTTCATTATTATCCTCTAGCTCTGTTCCCCTTGGAGTCTTTATTTCTTTGGTGTATGGTGGGACGAAAAAGAAAGAAGGGGGAGTTTCTTTTAAGATGTGACTTAAAAATAGCTCTCCATATTCTGTTTTTTGTAGTGCTGAAATCTTCAGCCTATTCCCTGGACCTCATTGTTATTTACTCGGGGTGGGCCTTGTTTTGCACAGCCAGTCATAGCAAGTGGTGATGGAGGAAACCCTGGAAATGAACCTGTCAGCCAGTCTTTTCCGAGTTGACCCCTCCCCACCACAGGTAGCAAAGCCTTCAATGAAATCTTCCAAGTCCTACTTTATTTTATGGTATCTACTGTTTGTTTTACATTTACATTTTGATACGACCTTCTTTTTTGCTGAAGGTATTTCTCATTTCAACTTGCAATAAATTGAACTGTGAGCTATAACAATACAAATACTTCATTACACTCTTTCTTTAGGATATGAAAAAGTTGGTCAGTTGCTTGTTTTTACTGTATACTAATAATTTATTCTGCATTTAACTTAGACCTTGAGTTTCTGAAAACAAATGTATGAGTCAGTGAGAGTGTTTATGAAAAGGAACTCTGAGGAAGTTTTTCTACTACCACTTAAAGATACTGATCTGTTTTTGCAAGGGAGGAAGAAACTTTCCTCTACCGGGGTGTCCAGCCCCCATGAAGCCGAGGATGCCTGTGAATGTGGCCCAACACAAAATCATAAACTTACTTAAAACATTATGAGATTTATGTGTGTGTGATTACATGTCACAGTGTATTTAATGTGTGGCCCAGACAACTCTTCTTCCTCCAGTGTGGCCCAGAGATGCCAAAAGGTTGGACACCCCTGCTACTATCAAGGCTCGAGGGTTTTTTTTTGTTTTGTTTCCTGATCAAATAATCAAATAGACATGAGACAGATTAATGAGAAAATAACCAAATTTAATTGTACACATATGTATGGGAACCCTGCATATGAGAATCAGAGACCTTGCATACATGAGAGGTTCAGAGACAGAGAGGGAAATTGTGTACATAAGGCATTCTGAGCCAGGGATGAGCTAATGCAGCTTGGGGCTTCAGAAGGTAATTGCAGGGAGAGCACGTGTTCAGTAATTACTAGTTTGCCCTGCCATACAGATACGTAAAAGCCATTTCTGGTGGTAACTCTCATCGTGGGCCAGATTCCTAATTTAAATTCTTCTAGCTAGTTAAGGGGTAGGCAGAAGTTTCTCTGAGCCTGCAGGGCCTCCGTGGCCTTAGCTCAAAATAATCCCCACACCACTGACGCACATCTCAGAGAGACTCATTCTGAACCCCTCCCTGCATATCTCATTATAGAAATTAAATTAAATACATACCTAGTGAGTACTTCCTAAAATAGTATGTCAGAGGAGAAAAAAATCAGAAAATGGCTAGAGAAGTTATGCTTTGTGTTTTCTTTTGCAAGTTGCAGTTATTTTTAGTTAAAGAAAAACAGCTTTTTCCAAGGGCAACAAAGTAAACTGAAAAGGTCAGAAGGAAGCAGGGTCTGTGCCCCTCACAAGCTCTTGTTCAGAACTTGAACTTGAGGAAAGGGGGCACTCCTGGGGACTCAGGAGCAACTGACTGGCAGAGGGGTGACTTCGGTGGGAAGGGGTGGAGCTGCAGCCCACTTGGTCCCTGAAGTGGTCTGCAGGGGCTCCAAGGTCATTTCCACCTGACAGTCAGTTGACATGATTAACACTATTATTCTTGGGGGGGCATTAAATGAAGGAATGAATTGTGGACCCAAGAGAGTGGCGTATTCAGTTGGATTCTGAATCACAATCAGGAAATAGTCTGGTACAGCTGTACTATTATCTGGTACAACCGTAATTTAATTTTTCTTGGAGCAAATTTAAAGGAAGGTGAAGTCATTTTGGGGGTCAGTCCCATGCACAGTGCTCTAGGCCTTCGAGACAAAGTCGTGTGTGAGGCTGTCAGACTGTGTGGTGGTGCGACTGTCCACGGTGCTCTTAGTAAGGACGGCTTTGTGTTCCCTACAATAACCCCCACAGTCCCTTCTGGCTCTGCAGTCACCTCAGTGTCTCCTCCACCTCTGCCATCTCAGACTGATCCAGTAGCTCCGCATCACCAGCACCAAGAAACTCCTGAATAATTTTTGCCCTTTACTTTACAAAGGACAACTAGAAGATCTCCTTGCATTAGCAGGGCCCCCAGCAAAACACTCCACTTCCCTTCCCAGTGAAAAGTTGCAGCAGTTGTACGCTTTGTCTCCATAATCTATTCCTCTCTCAGCAGGTCTCCTCCCTGTTCTTCTCTGAGCCTTTTGCTTTTCAAGATTTTATTCTATAAATTTAATGGCAGCCGCCTTTTTCCAAGTTTCTTCTGCCTTCTTTTCCAGCAGTACACACAGTGTGTTAACATGAAACATGGTGTCAGGGTCTCCTGCACAGACCCTGACAGCTCAGGGCTTTCTCTGCACCTTGTCCCGAGCCTCCTCTGTGGTTCTTACTTTCATCTTGGGTGCTTTTGTCCACCGTCCTGGCTTCGAGGTTCAATTTTTGGGTGACTCCCAAATATTTAATTCTCTGAGCTCTTTCTTGCAAAGAAAATAAGAGTCACACGATTCTAATATTCTGCAAGATATTTCTACCTGGATTTTTAGCTGGCACCTCAAAGTCACCTTCATTTGTATCTAAGAGTTTTGTTTGTTTAAATTAACTCTGTTGTGGTAGTGTTGGTTAATAACATTATATAGTTTTGGGATACACATGTTATAATTCAAGATCCGTGTACTCTTTATTATGGGCTCCCTACCTGAAGTCTGGTTTCTTTCTGTTACTATTATTTGGCCCCTTTATTCACTCTGCCTTCTTCCCCTCGCTTCCCCTCTGGTAACCACCATTCTGTTGTCTGTATCAGTTCGTTTGTTTTGTTTGTTTGTTACTTTTTGTTTTATGTTCCACAGTAAGTGAAATGATAAAGTTTTTGTCCTTTTCCATTGGATTTATTTCACTTAGCATCATACTCTCAAGATCTATCCATGTTGTTGTAAATAGCATATTTCATATTTTTATGTCTAAGTAGTATTCTGTTATATATGTATGCATTTTCTGACGTATGTGTGTGTGTGTATCATATCTTTTATATCCAGTCATCTGCCAGTGGACACTTAGGCTATTTCCATGATTCTATGTCTCGGCTATTATAAATAATGGTGCAGCAAACATAGGGGCACATATATTGTTATGAATTTAATTCTTGATAAAATGTATTTGGTCATGTTGGTTCAAAGCAGGAATTCCCAGACTGATTCAAGTTTAGGAAATCTATTAATATAATTTGCCCATAATAAAAGTATCTAAGGGAGATAAGAACTTATGATCATCTACATAGGTTCTGAAAAAAACAATGGGTCCACCTCTTGTTTGACAAACCCCTCATGCACTGGCAGAGAGAGATTTAAAAAAGGGAGAGAGAGAGAGTGGGAGGCAGATACAATCAGACCAAAAAGCTATAGATATCCATAGACTTATATAAGCCAGTTGATAAAAATAAGTAAAAGATGAATTGTATTATATATCAAAATAACTTTAAGGTAAAAGGTTGCCAGATGGGAGGGGAAAAGAGAACAGGTGAAGAGGTGAAGGGATTAAGAAGTACAAATGAGTAGTCACAGAACAGCCATGAAGATGTAAAGTATGGTATTGGAAATGGAGTAGCCAAAGAACTTATACAGATGACCCGTGGGCATGGACAATATGGGGGAATTGCCTGAGGGAGTGGGGTGCTGGGTGGAGGGAGGTGGAGGGGGGCACAGGGGGAAAAGCAGGATAACAGTAATAGCATAATTAATAAAATATAATTTAAGCCAAACAAACAAACAAAAAGACCAGATACTCCCACCTCAGGGCTTTTTCAGTGTTCATTCTGCCAGCAGATTGTGGGAGGGAGGAAGGGGAGCCTGCCCTCAGCTTGAGAGTGTCTGTAGACACAAAATCCCTCTTCTCCCTTCTGTTTCTCTTGCTAACAAACTAAGGCAAGGTAACAGTATGATTTTGTGTGATTTGTGAACTGTTGTAACTTCCACTTGATTTTTCCCTTGCAAGTATATTCTTCAGTCTCCTAGGCTTACTGTGTTCTTTCCTAATAAAAAACAAAGCCTCAGGTTATATCAAGTCCATTTTCCAGCCATCCTCTGTTAGTTCTTTAAATGGTGGTATAAAAATCCCAAGATGTGTTTTTTGGTTTCAAAATTCTTATTTTCAGTACAGTACATGACGTGCTTTTTGTTTGCCCTGAAAGTTGTACGTCAAGATGTCTCACGGTAGGTGCCCTGTGTTCTCTCGTCAACCACATTTTCCCAGTCATGGTACTATAGGAGAACATTTCTTATTTTATAGATACTCATGCATCAGACACATATTTTAGCAATAAATGAAGCTTTATTAATTTTCTCAAACAGACAAAGAGAGCTAAAAGATGCAGTTTCACACACACTTGAAACTTACAACCCTTTGGGGCCATTTAGCTGTTTGTGTGTAAGGGGACTGGTAGACTCCCCCTTAGGACTCCACTTTGAATGCAGACAAAAGGAGATGAAACATTTATTGAAGACGATACAAGAAACATTGTACACAGGACAATGACGCCTCAGTCCCCTTCAAAGTAGGCACTTTGGTACCTCACACAGTTCTCCCAGTCTCCATCAGCTGCCTCGTTATATTTTCCTGAATCTTATCAATGGTCTAAAATTTCCCTTCAAAGGTGATTTTAGTTTTTGGAAAAAGAGAAAGTCACAGGGCACCAAATCTGGGCTATAGAGGGGCTGAGTCACCTGGGTGATTTAACGTTTCACCAAAAAACCCTGCACGAGCTGTAAGGAATGGGCAGGCATGTTGTCGTGATGAAGCTGCCAGTCACCAGCTGCCCATAGCTGCAGCCTTCTCAATCCTCCCAGTAGTTTCCACAGAGGAATGTTCGAGCTCAACGCAAAATCTGATGGAGAGTCATTGCTCTACTTGCTCATTTATTCTGAATGTGATGGCCACACAATACACATGCTCACTCAACAGTGTTTAGCACCCCCACTGACTAGTACAGCGAAGTCATCTTTGTTCACACATGCGCATTCCAGGCCTCTCTCCTTGCTGCCAGTTTACATCAATGTCACACAAACTGTTCTCATTATATTAGCAATGCCTGGACTTTTTCCAGCCAGATGTCATATGTGTAGTTTCAGCCTACTAATTCATTATTTTCTTTTTGTTATGTAATATTTACTATCATACTAAATTAAATGATCAAAACATGCTCATCTTAAGGAATAGGACAAGTTATACAACCAGGGCATTCTGTCCTAAGACCATCAAAACATCTTTGTTACATAGCTAATGAATAGTTACACAACTGTTGAATAGTCTTTTGAGACATTTGTGCACAGAAGTATAACTTACATTCACATTCATGTATTATTTTCTCTTAACAGTCGACTTCAAGCCTCGTGCCAGCATGGATACTGTCCATCATATGTTACTTTTTGGATGCAATATGCCTTCTTCCACTGGAAGTTACTGGTAAGGGATGATGGGCTCATAGTACAAAGGGAGGTAGAAAATGTGTGTTTTTACAAGTGCAAAGTGCATCTGTGCAAGTATTTTACAACTGACTCATATGTAGGCAGAATATTTCCTTGTTAGAAAAGAACATTGTTCTTTCATATCAAGTAGTTACCATGTTTTAATTATCAGTTACTTAGTCTGCTGTGGAACACATCCATCAGTCTTCAACATTGACTTAAGAAATACATGTCTGCAGTCATAGAGAGCGTGTCAAGGTGCATACAGTTTGAAACACAAACACTAAAAATTTAGATAATGGACACTCTAATGTTTATTTTTTTAAGTTCATGATTCAACCCAAAGAGCACTGTGGCCATATTCAATGAGCTCTCTTTTATCCCAGGCACTGTGCCGGGTGACCTGTGTATGCCATTCCATTTTGTCTTAATGTCTCTGAAAGCAGATGTTATTATTACTCCCACTGTACAGACAAGGAACCTGAAGCTCTGAGATTCAGTAACCTATTCAAGGTTACATGGCTAGTTAGTGTCCAACCAGGATTGAGCCCTAGTTTGTCTGGTTCCAAATCCAGTTATTTTTATTTCATCTCACTGTGTCTCATGTATTCAAGTAACTGTTGCAGTTTTAGAATTTATTTTAATCACTGTGGTGAGCCATAATATCATGTCATGATCAATCAATAAACCTCTATTAAATGCTTGTTATATGTCAGAACTGCAGCAGATGCCTTGGGAAGTTCTAAGATAAATAGATATGTTTTCTACCCCCAGAAACTTACAACATAATTAGTGCTTGATATCTTCCCTCTCATTTTCTTCTTTGGTGGTAAGAAGATCAGTGAACCCTGAAAATAGCTGTGTGTTTTAAGCCTACTTTGCACCAATAGCCAGAATCAGTGTTACATATTTAACAGCATAGAATGACTATGTGTCTTCCTTTGCATCAGAAAGGGAACTGTTTTGTGCCCTATTTCTGCACAATCATGTAGACTGATAGGTCTCTCTCCAAGCATCCAAATGTTAATTAGGTGGATGCGAGGCACGCAGAAGCTGCTTTCTAGTCATTTTTACAATAAACAATTGTTATATTTATTCAGAACTCTTAAAAGCACAGGGCAATTAGTGGAAATCTCCATGGACCAAGTAACATCAAAGCATTTGTTAATAGGCTTAAGTTATTTATGAAAGGGGTATATCACATAGGAACCCCACTCACATGATTGAGTTTATGTAAAAATGGAGCCAATCACAGTTACTCTTTGATATCAACATTCTAGTTTTTGCTCTTCAGTAAATTTTTATAAATAAAATTTTGGAATTAAAAGATTATTCTCTGACAGCCATTCTGAATCTGATTCAGCAAATCACATCCTTTGGGTTTTATGTTTTAAAAATATTTATTCTGAAATTAACAAAATTTACCTTTGGATTAAAATGAGTAAAAATAGCTAAAAGGAGTGTGAATTTTAAAAATCTGCTTTCAATTCACCTTGGTTCAAGGGAATGAATAAAAAAATAAAATATCACAAATATATTATGATTCTAATTATTAAGAAAAATATACAAAATGAACTAAGCCTAGTTCATTGTTCTCATGTTAAGGGAATATCAGAGCAAACACATTATTTTGGTTTTTAAAATATTTGTTTATATATTTTTTAATATACTATTTTGATATTAAGTCTAGCTAAAGGATTTTCTTAGTTGAAGGAAGAGAATTCAAAGCAAAATGTAAATGAAAGTGAAAAACAGTAATTTTGAGTGACATGATTGCTACACATGTTATTTTGCTAAAATCATTACTGGAAAGGCAACATAGTAGAGTGTAGGAGCAGTAAGTCACTGGATGGATTCCCTGGGTGTGTTACCTACCCCATGTGACCGGCCCCGATTTTCTCATTTTATCAAGAGGCTCTCACTAGATCATTTATAGAACTCCTCTGAGCTCTAAAATTCCATAGGCAAATGAATATAAGTTGCATGCAAATGCTGAGTCAGATTCGAAAAGCATCATTATTTGGAGCTGGAGATGTGTACTCTGGTTGAATCACTTCAAGCAGTAAGTCTACTGTGTTCTGCCATTCAGTTGTATCCTTAAGTAATTAGAATTCTTAATGACATTATACCCATATCATTTTAAATAGACTTTAAGGATTTGTCTGGCAGCCCACATTTTCACTTAATCTATAGGCTTGTTATAATTGGCTTTATAACCATGAAACAAAGACAATAATTGATGCTGTTATTTATCTTTTCTTATCCAATCCCAAAGTGTTGAATATTTAAAAGTAGGATCTACATGTTGTCTGTTGAGTATGAAAACTCGGAGATATGCATTAAGTAAAACTGTTCTAGTGACTCTGACTTCCACAATCCAGCCTTACTTTCCATTTAAAGAGAAGACAGACTTTCTAACCTCCAATATTTAGCAAGATCCATTGGTCTTAAAGAGTTAGAGCTCGCAGTATATTTCATGGGTTGAACTTTTCAGTTGCTTCACAAAAAACATCCTCTGCTTCCTACCCCCAGCGCTACACGGGCTTGGCCCTGACAACAGTCAGCAGATGTTTTCCAGCTGCTTAGCCTCTTATCTGTCCCACCTGAATTATAATACTAATAACAAATATCTATCAATGTCAAAAGCCCTGCATTCTTAAATATTTGAGTCATGGAATTTATCACACTCATTTCACAGATGCAAATCTCTTCTTCACTCACTCTAAGATACATACAGTAGTTAAAAGATTTCCAAACTTTCACAGATACTTTTGGTTATTTTAACTATAATGGTTTTTGATGGTTAAGAATATCAAGAACTTATTCACTGTCTAGGGAAATCTTTACAGGAATATAAAGGTGTTTTAGCGGAAGAAGAAAAAGCTATCACTAGGATATTTTAACACCAAAGCATCAAGCTAGGGTTTTCCCTGTTTTCATTTGACTGTTCTATTCATCACCAGCAGGTTGGCAAATAGGTCTGTGTTTCTAATAAAGTAAACATTTCCCCTGAAATTATGAAGTTATAATTCATCCCCTGTCTTCAGGCAGCACTTTTATTATGAAGGCACAGAGCTATTCTGATGATGTTTCACTGTTGCGCTGCCCCCCTTTGCTCTTTGTGATTGCCTCATTCTACTGTTCATTAAAATATATTTACAGTTATATTAAGTTTACACAAAAATAGTAGACACAGCATGAAGCAGTTTTCATTATGTAGTCATTTTAATTTTAAAGTTTTTTTTCCCTCTACACATATCTAGTCTTTTGTGTCTCATTCCAAATTAGCAGCTCACACTGGTAATGTGTCTAGTTAATTATATGCATGTGCATTTAAATCGAATACATTGATGTGAACCTTTTAATATACTGTGGGGTGGTCCCTTTATAGTTAGAGTGGGCCTGGTGCTCAGTTCCGAATTTACATACCCCTCGAGGATGCAGATAAGGACTAGCTGGTGTCAGAGCAGCAGCTCTGCTGGCCCACGTAGGGAAGGCGACAGTGCCTGTCAGAGGCCTTCCCCTGTACCTTCTTTCCCAGGCTTTTACAGGAAACAGTTAAAACATCTAGGGACCAACGGCAAGTTAATAGCACCGAGGTCGGAGCAGACATATCAATAGCATAATTTGTTGGACTTTATTTGTGCTTTCAGACTTAACCCAAAGCTTAGCATTTTAAGTTCCTCCGATTTGTTGCCTAAATAGGAGCTATGAGTGAGCAGATGTTCTTTGGGGCTTTTTTAGGGTCAGCAAGGAAATAAGATGGTGAAAACTGAGTCATTTAGTTATGAAGATTTTATTACTGCAGTCCACTAAAAATGGCAAATTTTAGAAAACCTTGGAAATTGAAATATTGTGTTTATGTATTCTATGAATATTATTTTACCTTTTTTCACTCTAATGATGACATTTTTAAAAAATAATGAGTAGCAGGGGATTGGTAAAAAAGGTGAAGGGATTCAGTACAATAAAGAGGTTGTTACAGAATAGTCATGGGGATGTAAAGTACAGCATAAGAAATATAGTTAATACTATTCTAATAACAATGTATGGTACTAGATGGGTATGAGATTTATCAGGATGATTGCTTAGTAAGTTATGAAATGTCTAACCACTAAGGTGTATACCTGAAACTAATATAATAATGTATGTCAACCATAATTGAAAATTTTTTTTAAAAATTAAAAATGTTGGGTTGGCCAAAAAGTTCATTTGTTTTTTTCCCATAAGATGCCTCTAGTGGTGCTTAGTTGTCTTTAACTTCATTCAAAACAACTTTGTTGGATTGTATTGTGACAGCTGTCATATCAGCGTGCACTTAAAAAAATCACAATTGGTGAATTTTTATGTAGCCATTATAATATTGAAGATAGAAGAAAATAAGCAACATTTTCAGCATATTATGATTTATTTTTCAAGAAAGGTAAAAATGCAACTGAAATGCAAAAAAAGATTTGCACAGTGTATGGAGAAGGTGCTGTGACTGACTGAACATGTCAAAGTGGTTTGCTAAGTTTTGTGCTGGAGATTTCTTACTGGATGATGATGCTCCATGGTTGGGTAGACCAACGGTCCCCAACCTTCTTAGCACTAGGGACCACTTACATGAAAGACAGTTTTTCCACAGATGGAAGGAGGGGGATGGCTTTTAGCCTGTCACCAGATGCAGCTTAATTGTCACTTGCCACTCACTGATAGGGTTTTGATATGAGTCTGCAAACATTTATTATATCTCTGTGCAGTCAAACCTCTCTGCTAATGATAATCTGTATTTGTAGCTGCTCCCCAGAACTAGCATCACTGCCTCAGCTCCACCTCAGGTCATCAGGTGTTAGATTCTCATAAGGAGTGGGCAGCCTAGATCCCTTGCTAGCTCAGTTCACAGTAGAGTTTGTGCTCCTATGAGAATCCAATGACACCACTGATCTGACAGGAGGTGGAACTCAGGTGGGGAGTGTTGGGGATCAGCTGTAAATACAGATGAAGCTTTGCTCACCTGTCACTCACCTCCTGCTGTGCAGGCCTCTTCCTAACAGGCAACTGAGTGGTACCACTCTGTGGCCCCAGGGATTGGGGACTCCTGCTCTAGACCTTTCTTCTTTTCCTCTCAACCCATCACACCCAATCCCCACACTATACACATCTCAGACCATACTTCCATCTCCCATTGTTGACCCTCAATGCTGGGCTTCACAACACTGACCTTACAGCACTGCTACTGACATAAATCCAAGACCTTGTCTCCTCAGGCAACCTTCATATATTTGACTGAGTTCTAACTTCCACCTTCCCTCTCTCTTCTTTAATGTCACACTCCTTGAAAAGAAGTCTTCACTTCCCCACATCTCATTTGCTCTTTGGACTACTTTAATTAGTTCTCCTACTTCTACTGCTAATGAAATTTTTTAGGAAAAGTTTCTAATTACAAAATCCAACAGGTTCTTGATAATCTTTCATTTATTTGATCTCTCTGTGGCATTTGTCATGGCGACTACTTATTTCTTTTTTAAATTCTGTCCTACCTTGGCTTCCATAACATCACGGTCTCTCCTGACTTTGCTCCTCCAGCAGTGAAGAGCATAAAGTCTGTAACTAGCACTAAGTTCACTTTCTGTCAGACCACTTACTAGCTGCGGGCAAATGAAGTCTCTGAGCCTTAGTTTCTCATCTATAAAACAGGAGTAACGGAACCCTATGGAGGGTTGTGAAGAGGATTAATTTAAGATAAAGGAGATAATTTAGGTAAAGCACAGTGCTTAGGACATATCTGAATGGTCATACTTATTCTTTCCTGTTCTCTTATCCTGGCATCCCTTCCACTCCTTATCTATTTCCACTCCTTAACTATTGCAGTCCTTCAAGAGTCCATTCTTAACAGTTTCCAATCCCAACCATTCTCATTGCTTTTACTCTATGCTGACTTTTCTAAAGTTCTTGTCACTAGCTCAGGCTTCTGCTATAGCACCTGTGATACTTTATGTTAAGTAACTGTTTACATGTCTGTCTCTTGCTACTAGACTGTGAGGTCACTGAGGGCAAAGGCTCTGGTTTATTTTCTCCCCACCACCCCCAACACCTAAAGTAGTGCTTGGTGCATGGTAATAATCCTTCAATAAATTTTTTCTAGATGAATGAAATCTTTCCAGAAACCACCACCTTAACCCCATGCCCACTTCCCTAGACCAAATGAAGTTGATAGCAATCAAATGGAGACATTAGTTAAAAACAATCAACGTTACACCATGTGGGAGGTAGCCAACATACTCAAAATATCCAAATCAATAAAGTTAGTGGTGAAAATGAAATATGCGTCTTTTATTTTATGGAAAACTGAATGGATTTTATGGCCAATTGAATAAAAAATAATAATGAATGGTTAGCTACAGAGAGTTCCAGGATTTGAAAGTCATATTTTCTTCATATAAATAGTTTTGGCATCCGGGGTAATTCTGGAACACGGTATTTTTGTAATGTGAGGTTGCCTAGGCTTGTGCACCTTTATTCTGCTGAGCACAGGACTTAAGGCTTACAGCAGTGTACGACTGCCCACCTCGGAACTGTGTTCGCAGCATTCTGTGATTAAAGTGAGGGGGCTTGTTATGGATCCTGCCTTGTACCTTTGGAGTGACCTATGCAGAGCTAAAATTATGTTTAGGCTTGGTAGTTAATATTTGATTTGAAAACTATTTCTAATGATGCTTATTATGACCAACTACTCTTTACAAACCAAATATAGCTTCTGTAGGTTGTTTGATCTTTTTCAAAAAGACAAATCCCAGCTGATTAAATGAGGCTATTTCTAGCTGTTCTAACTTGGAATCATTCTCCAGATAAAGCAGTAGTGCTTTATCATTCTGTGAAGCTTTAGCTGAAATCTCTTTCAACTGCTTCTATTTATTAACCACCTGCTGTGTCTTTTTAAAAGCCACTATCTCCACAGGGTTACAGGTGCTGATGAGGGGAAAGAGAAAAGAGCTAAAATATATAAATAAATATATAGAGAGAAAAGCCTGTATGTGAAACACCCTGCTCAGTTACTCATTTAAATGACTTTTTTTAGGTGATGTTACTAAAGCATCCTTGCCTCCCTCATGATGGTAATGATCCTTGGACTAGAATGGTATTCGCATTTGCTGCCTTTCTGCAGCCTCTCCATACCCTCATATCCCCACTCCCATCCTCCATGCACTGTGCAGCAAGATGCACAGCCTGCCTTCTGCCATCCCTTCTTTGCTTCTGCCATAAGAAACTACTAACGTTAAGCATACATACCATCCTTGTCAGTATAAATAAAACAATACAATCTCTAAAATGTCCTCTTTTCCTTGTTCTAAGCACTGTAAAATGTGTCTTGGAGCATAGTAGCAAAGTTTAGATATAAATATTTGCTAGGCTAAAATTAATTGAATTCATTTCCTAATTCTACTTTAATATTGTAATAGATTCATATTATATTGCATGTCAAGACAGTATAAAGGATCATCATTAAAACACACTTGGCATCTTGTTCTAACTTCTAGTCACCAAAGATCATATTTCTTGGCTAATTTTTTGGTGCCTAGATTAGGTGTTGAGAGGAGTCCCTTAGCAACTGACCAATTCCTTGTACACTCATGTCAACTTTATAGAATGTCATGGTTGTAACCATTTTGAGAATTTCAACAGAAACAAACATTACATGACTTTGAACATTATTTTTTTCCTTACAGGGCTAGTGTTTATGTTAAGTAGAATGGCAATTTTATAGCACAGTACTCTCACATTCAACAGTTAACACAGAGTATAAGTTCTGATCTTCCTTGAGTAAACTCGGATTTTAAATAGCCTTTAACAGATACAACCAGAGAATACTTTAACAGTCAATCTAACTTTATTTGGATAATTCAAAATGACAGGCTAGCACTTTTCAGTTCTTGGCATAGTCTAAAAATATCCATGCCATCTGAATGGTTTCCCCATGGCTTCGAGGTGAAAAGGTTCTGCAGCAAAGGCTTAAGAATCCAGAATAGTTCTATTTTCAAATGTTAATTCTCATCATTTTTGCAATGAATACTAAGAAACCACAAGGGAGCTGTGTGAATTTTTTCACAATTAATTGGCTTAATCTGGAGGAGTCTTTAGGAGAAGCTGCTGTAAGAATAAGGAACCTGGTTGATGAGGCCTGAAATTACAACAGCCACTGATCAAGGTTGGTTACCCTGCTTCCTAACCTTAAGACGCTTCTTATTAATAAAGACAGTAAAAATCCTATTTTGGTGGGACCCTTTTGGAAAGCCAAAACACACCATATCAACTTTATCCTGTCAGTCCTTTTATGTGGAGAAAATATGATGCTATTTCCATTTAAAATGGGAAGTGGAAATTTGAAAATGAAGAGGTGCAGGGATTTTATCCCAATGCTCTTTGCCACTCTCTTGTGTTATCCATTAGACCAGGGATGTCAAACTCATTTTCACCGGGGCCGCATCAGCCTGGTGGTTGCCTTCAAAGGGCCAAAATCATTTTAGGACTGTTTAAATGTAACTACTCTTTAACTGTTAAGGGGTTGAAATCACATTCAGCTGCCAGGCTGATATGGCCCCCAGTGAACGTGAGTTTGACACCCCTGCATGATAGGATCCGCTTCTCTTGGCCTCTTGTTTTTCCATTTCACTTAGTCCTCTCATTCGTGACGTTTCAGGGTTAGTTTCAATATTCCAGCTCCCTCCAGTGAGTCATTTCTTACTCAGTCTTGAGTTTAGCACATTATTTTAAAAAATCATAAAACAGGATTTTAAAAATTAAAGTTTTGCTTGTGAAGCTATTCTTTTACCAGAACTGATAAGAGAGTTAAGTATAAAACCATTGTCTCTTTGCACATAAGTCAGAAGAACTTAGGTAGAATTTGATTTTAGAATTACCTGCACATATTGCAATGCAGTTCACATATAATAGTTGTCATCAAAGCTTATCTTCAAATATCATTCCCTGCCTACAAATCATTCTCACAAATCAAGACAGAAGGAAGTGTGACAGCCAGAGGTTTGAATCATGGCTCTACTGTGACGTTTGGCAGTTAGACTCTCTGGGCTTATTCAGCTGTAAAGTGAAATCTACCTGCAGTATTCTTGTAAGAATGAATATAAATTTGTTTGTACAAAATACCAGGCAAGTAATAAGTCAAATGTGTTGTTATTTAATGTTTTCATTAAAACTTCTTGACTAATTTAAAAAATTTTTATACTTGACAGTACAACCAAATTTAGGCCAATTCAATTCTTTAAGAATTTGTGTATGAAAACTAAAAATGTACTTAGCAGCTAACTTCATCAAACAGTTCTTCAATATTTACTCAATGCCAGGCAGAGTTGTAGGGTTTGGGAGTGTGGAGTGAAAGATATGACCCCAGACTTCAGTGTGCTCAGCCTGGTTGAAGAGGAGGTAATACGCGGATTCTTAGGATGAATGCTACAGTTAAGGAATAGAAGTTGAACAGGGTGAGGGTCAGAAAAAGCTTCCCTGAGGAGAAAGACTTGAGCGGAATCTTGAAGGAAAAGGTGAGAGGGGTAAGCTAGTCAGGGAGAGAGTCGAGGAAGGGGTTCTCTGGGCAAAGGGGACAGTGGAGAAGAGTGTGATCAGAAACTGGCAGTCACTTGGTGTGATTAAAAAGTCTTTTTTTCCCCAGAGATATAACAAGCTCCCAGATCATGCAAGACCTTACACTACAATGTTTGGATTTTATTTTGATGTTATTCTTGGGAAACATTTGAAAGATTTTGTGCCAGCAAGTGACATAATCAAATATGTTGCTTAGAAAAATGTACTAAACCAGTTTTCTCTATTATATATTTCATTCTGGTTTCTCACTAGTCACACCCTGAATTGACTTCCATATCAGAGGGAATAATTATCTTGTTTAACCTAAGACTGTCAACACATTGGTGTTAGACACTGTATATTTATGATCTTGGTTGAAAGCTATGAAAATTGTCATGCAGATCTTTAAATTTTAGTAGCTGACAGCAGTGAGATACAAAGTTCATCACATCTGACAACCTCATTTTTTAAACTGTTATAGCATGAGGCCAAGGAGGAAAATTTTACTTTTGGGCACTGTCCAATACCCTAAGCCTTTCAGCACACTTGGCACAAGGGCATCACAGACATTTGTTCAGTGCACCAGTCTCACATGGTAATGATCCGTCACCATAAGTATATTGTTCTTGACAGTGAGCAGTAAGAAACCACTGGCTGATGTGTTTTACATGGCACATTACCCAATTTCTTTCTGCAGACTGATTTATAGAAGCAAGAATATTTGCTGAACATACCTTATGGAGACCGCCTGGTGCCTGGCCCCTCACCCCTTTACTCAGACAGGTAACAGCTGTCTGCACTTACTGCCTGTCCTGGCTACAGGCAGGACACACGTTAGGAGTCCCTTCCTCTGAGTTTGAAGGTTCTCCTCACTAGTAGTTTACTCATTCGTGACCTGACTGCTCTCCAGGTTTCTAGCCTCCATGTCTAGCCTCTTTAGGAGGCCCCCACAGTCTGCCCTTTGCTCCCCTCCTGGCCAAGGGCACGTTTCCTCCTTGGGCAGGAGGTGTGAGCCGACCTCCTGCCCAAGAAGGCTGTGCTTGTCCTAGTCCTTGATAGTCCTCAAACCTTTCAGATCTGCCTGAACTCTTGACTCTGACCTTGCTTGGTGCTAATTACTCAAAACACAAATTTACAAAAGCAGCATAAAAATGTCACCTAATGGCATGTTGAATAAATCCAATTCTATAACAGAACAAACTAAGAGATATAGTGTAATGAAGGGAAAAATGCATGTGGCTTGGGGCCAGGCAACTTACCGTTTATGAGATTGGATCTACCCGTGTGCTGGTTACTGCAGCATCGCAGCCCAAGCAGAGCAGTTCCATTCAGGAAGGGCCTTCCAGGGCTGATAGACATGCTCAGGATACACAGCTGTTAAGGGGAAGTTCCGGGACTCAACTCCAGCTATGTCTTTCTGCCTGTGCTCCTTTCACCATCCAACCCTGCCTCCCAACAGTGAATCTTTAGATAATGTGAACATTTTGCTAAATGATGCATTACCTCAGTATTATGCTTTGAGGTTTATAAAGTGCTTCACTTATATCTCATTTGACTTACTGAACAACTCTGTGAGGTAAGTATAGCTATCTCCATTTTACAGGAGAGAAAACTGAAGCTCAATAAGATACAGTGATTTGCACAGCATGAAATAACCTGTAAGACACAACCAATATTCATAAACTTTTAAAAAGTCATATGTGTATATATAACACCAAGAACCCTTTAAGTGGGGTATACTTGTATTGTTCACCCTGCTGAGTGTAGGCACCACATACTGTTTGTTGCAACAGCCGGAGACTTGCTAACATCAATCCCCAAAGTGGACGTTTCTTTCAGTCCACTTCTAAATTTCTTCTGCATTAGCCTTGGTTTATTCAGAATCTCTATGTGATGCCTATTTTTCTACCTGATTGCATAGCATACATTCCACATCTGAATGTACTGAATTAGAAACTGTGTTTCTACATCACAGGATTGTTTTACACTGGGTGACAAACAAACAAATAAAATCTCCTTTTTATGTGCTTTTTTCACATCGAAAATATTCTTTGCTCCAGTCATCATGAGATCCTCAAGCTGATATGACTACAGTGATAAAATATCCGTGTAGTATTTTACTTTGTTGTCATACATTTTCCCCGGTACCCCCACCGTGGTGAGTAATTTATACATTTACTACTTGCATCTTCATTTATAGCTACTTTTTTTCTTTTCAGGTTTTGTGATGAAGGAACCTGTGCAGATAAAGCCAATATTTTGTATGCCTGGGCAAGAAATGCTCCCCCTACCAGACTCCCCGAAGGTAATCCTGAGGCCTCTTGGATAGTCTTATATTAAACTGCTTAATTTCTGATTCCAAAGTACTTTTTACTGTATGTCCTTTCCAACAGTTGGTGACAATAGTCTGTTCTGCTGTTTTACACTAAAAAAGTGCCTGTATCACCTGCTTTGTACCAGAAAGTTTTTGTTTAGGTAGTTACTCTTGCTCGGCCTCTCTTTGGCAAGGAATTTGCCCACACAGCAGTTTAGATAGAAAGCAACCAAGTTGACCTCAGGCCACCTTGGGCCTAAGGCACATTGGTTCTTGACAGCAGTAGCATTTTGAGAGCCAAGAGGGCTAGGAATTAAATAAACTGCTGTTTCAGCAAACAGATTTTTTTAATAGTCCTGGAACCTGAGTATTTAATATGATGCCAAACCTCAGCTGGCTTTCTGACTTCACCTCTAAAACTGTTCATAGCCTCCAATGTGTGAGTGAATTACTAGACTCTCTTTTGTTGCTTAAACACTTCTTAATGTCAAAGTGAATGTGCGGTTCTGCTACAGAATAGGTCTGCCGTGTGTCGGGACTACATCTTGTGAAGTACAACTCCCCCTCTTGCCTCTCTAACTTATGTCACTCTGACTGATATCTGTTTTGCTTTGCTTCAAATGAGCCTTGGAGTCCTCTCTGTAGTTTACCAGCCAGCCACTACCAAGCAAGTTTGGAAATTAATAAGGGGGTCTGTCATAAATTTGATGACATTTTAAAGATCCATTAGTAGAGCATATAGAAAAAAATTTCTTCACCAGTCCATATTTTCTCTGTAGATAATTTTTAGCTTACTAGCCAACTTTATTAATCATAAGACTATTAGGAACCCTTCAGAGTCCAAAAATTTATTGACATACTAGACTTTGTAATCTAGTTGGTAATGGTTTCCTCAATAACATTTTTGTAGATAACCTGTTTTCATATGGAAAGAAAAATAATTCCTCTGAGATGTTCCTAAGTCTATTTCCTCTATTCAATGAGCAAATAAAAATAAATGTGAATATATACAAAATGAAGGGAGAAAATGGGTTCATGTATGTCTGTTCTATAATCAGGGAGAAAATTTTGTTTTGTTTTGTTCTGTTTCTTTCAAAATGACTGAATTGTCCTCTTACTATATAAGTAATTACTCTGGTTCTGAAGTGGGAACTATGTATAGAATTCTGTCAAAGCTTTGAGAAGGATTGATATTAGAAATACTAGAAATATTGGAATTAGATTATATTGGAAATTTTCAGTAAATCCCTAGTTTACTTTCATTTTCATACGTGATATGTGATTGTATTTACCTTTTGATTTCACAGATCAGCAATCTGAGATTAACTCCATTTGAGACTCCACTTCTAAAATGTTAATTTATCATCTTTTGTAAATCTAGGTGTTGGATTCAGAGTTGGAGGAGAGACTGGAAGTAAATACTTCGTACTACAAGTGCACTATGGGGATATCAGTGCATTTAGAGGTACATTTTGAAGTATTGGAACTAAACACAACTCTCAGTACTACACTGTTTAAAATATGTATACTAAAATGAAACTTGACCGCACCCTCTGCCTACTAGGATCAACTACTTTTGTTTCTTTTAATTTGGGACTATGAAGAAATTTATTTGAGGGTATCTCTCTTATGCATCCTACTGTGCTTTCTCTTATGCTGACTTTAAGGTTCTTTGGCTTTCCAATGTATTATCTTATCTACCTGCTTCTGTTGGGGGATTCCTTCCAAGCTGCATTGTCAGAAAGTATAGGCACTAGTAAATCCTTGAACTCTCTGAACAAGCCCTTGGGAGAGTCTGCAGGTGTTACAATACCAGCGAGGTTCTCAAACACTCTGGCTCATGGCTTTATCTATAATCCACACTTTCCAATTCATGAACACATCCATTGTCCACTGCACTAATGCAAAAATCACCCACCCCTTAAGGCACCCACTGCCGAGCACCACCCTAGACACCTATTGCTCACCCATGATTACTATGTACTTCATTTAAATGCTCCTTTTCTTATTATAGAATCATAACATGAGGAAGGGGCCCTTTCCCAAGGCAACCTGGACTGGTGCCTGGTGTTCCTTCTACTGTATTCAGTCAAACTCCAGTGGCCTTCCAGGCTCACACTCCTATGTTCATGGGAGTGTAAATATTAGGCAGTCTTCTCCCTTGTCAGCTTTCCTATTGTCTTGCTGACTTATAAATATCCCCCAAGTTCTCTAACCTATCATTTGTTTGTATTAACTAGACTGATACATTTCCCTCTCCAGACATATTAGCTCTCTATCCCACAACTAAGTCCAGAAGTAGGTTTCCATTTCTGCCTATGAAGTATCCTCTGGGGCTTTTGCTGAGACATTCCATGGATTCTCAGCATTTAGGATTCGACAAAAGTATCTTCCTCTGGGAAAGAAATGTTGGAAAGAATAATTTTATGTAATTGAAAAATTATAATTAGTAGTTTAGTCAGATATATTATCAATTAAACAAGTTCCTGTGGGCCAGCCCATGAACCCAACTTCCAAATAAAAGTTGTTTTGATGTTAAAAACATGCTTTGAGTTATATATAAATAGTTTTTCATTTTTGGAACAGAACCTTATCTTAAGTTGTTAACTGTCTGTAATGCTAAGACACGGTTTTGTTGAAAACAAAGGAATAATTAATGTTTGTGTTTAAGGAACAAAGACAGAAATTATCTGTTCTAAAAATGTACCCTGTTGGTATCAGTGAAACAGGCAGATTCTAAGACTACTGACTGTCAAAGCTTTGATAATACCGTAATTTTTCTAAAAAGGCAAAGAAGGCTCTCTGTGCACACCACCACGAAGTAGCTGGTCATTCCCACACACACCCTCCCCTTTCCACTTTTTATCCCTCCAGAGAACCCCTAGACTTCACTTTTCAACCTAATTCCTCTTGGCTTTGTAGTGTTGCCTAACAGATATTACAATGATGCCCTTGGGAAATGGATGGCATATACTAGTTCTTAAAATATATTACTATAATAATTTCATTTAAGTTAATTTATTACTGATGAGGAATTTGCAATTTGTTTAATCTACAGGTAATTTTTAAAGTTCTGATAGTCAATGCATAAACCTATATAAAAGATTGATGATAAAATTTTATATAAATTTTTAATTTTTCACTCTTTTGAGAATCATATTTATGAGAGAAGATATAAATGAGATATGAGGTAGAAAGATTACTGGTTCCGTATTTCATAGAGCTTATTATTATATAATGAAAATATAAATAAAACAATTTGTTCATGTGATTCATTCAGTATTATTAGATATTATCTTGTGCCTTAAGTTCTATGTGGCTTAGAATAGTAAATAAACACATGGGAAAATGTCAAATCTCATTAAAACAATTAGAGGTCATTTTATATTTATTAAATTGGGGGTAAGTGGAAATCGAATTATAAAACCCAGGACTGCCAGGGTTGGCATGAATCTGGTACAGTTTGGGGAGGTTTATAAATTAGTGTAGCATTTTGGAATGCAACTTTATTATATACATTCTATACAGAACATTAAAATCTTGTTCTGTGCTTTTATTCTAAAAAATAGTATTTTTATTTTTTAAAAAAATCAACCAACCAACAATTATTTATGTACCACTGACTATTAATATGAAAAACCAGAAATTAACAAATGTCATTAATAGGGGACTAGTTAAATAAATAACAACGAAAATAGCTAAACATAAAATAGACTATTTTATATAGACTACCTAAAACTGTACATATGCTTGTATGTTTCCAAGGATTATAAGGAACAAGGACAAGTAGGAAATAGTCAGTAAGCAGGAAAGACAGCATTGTGTGGATTGTTTTCCTTTGGAACACAAAACATTGTGCATGTAAATTCCACAAGCAGAAGCACCAGACAAGTTTTGCAGTACCTGCCGTCCATGTGCTGCCTTCCCACTCACAGTCTCCTGGCAAAGAAGAGTCCACACAGAGCTCCATGTGCCTGATTTGAGTTACTGTAAGGGGCAACTTGTACTTTAAAACGTTTCTGTGCTGTGACTGTACACATATCTTCAGATACACCTAGAAGTGAAAAACAAAGTCATCATATTTCTAATGATTAAAAATGCATTATATAAGTTATAGATGTATTAAAAATATACACCCATGTATGGTCATATTAGTTTCAATGAAGATTTGAACTTAATATTATTAAAACTGTTGATGATACCTTAAGCACATAAGTTGTAAATCAGAAGCAGACTAAGACTACAAAGAAATTACTGCACTCTTCTGAAAAGTGGAAAAATGTTTGGCATAAGGGCCTGAGCATCTTTCCACCCAAGGAAGGTTTTACAGAGGTGAGATGCCTGGGACTTTTCTTTAATGAAAAGTGAAGGTGAAGCAACAGCAAAGGTAAAATACCTTCTAAAGTTTGTTGGAATGGGATAAAGTGTCAGAGAGATTATCAGCTAAAGCCAACTTGGTATGCTTGGATTGTGATATCTGTTAGTAGGAAAAAATTGCATGTGAGTTCTGTGGAATAACATGCAATATTTGTTTTGTTTGGTTTTTGTTTGTTTTGGAAATTCTACAGAATGTGAAGTGGTAAAAATATCATATATAAACAGCCAACTTTATTAAATTCCATGTCAGTCATGGTATCACACCTGTGCCAAGTGCACTAATCTTCCTGCCTGTGGGCGTTTAGTATATTCCAGTTGGAGAGACAAGAACAAAACAGGGCATTTCTAGGCAACAATAGAAATGCGTTCCAGATATGGAGCCTGTGGAAAGGTGGAGTGGACAGGTGTGCCTGGAAGGAGGTGGGGGCAGGGGACATAGTCTGAATGGCTCTTAGAAGATGGAGCCAGAGCAAGGATTTGAATAGTGATTAGAAGCCCCAAAGTAGACAGAGGGAAGGGGAAGACACAATCCAGAAAAAGGTAAAACCATGTACATGGACACAGGAGAGTGAAAAGTCTCATATCCACAAGGAACTCGTGGCATTTGGCATCACTGGAGTGTGAGATACAAAGGGAGAAGTGGCAAGAATTGAGGAGAGAGAGGAAAGGTGGGGACCAGACCCTAAAGATTCTTGTGAGGAGTTTATTCTGAAGGCACTCATACTGCTTACTATGCTTACTAGCCAAGCTACATACAACCTGATCAGATCTTCCCTTCAGTCCGAGGCCTGAGGGCATGGAAATGCTACTCCTAGCTTTATGAAGAAAGGTCTGGGGCTCCAGGAGGCCATGGTGAACCTGGGTTGTGGCTCTGGAAGACCAGCATGAATTAGAGTTATTTTTTTAAATGTAGGGTTTCTATAAATTAGTATTCTTTGTAAAACAGAATGTAATCTTATGAGAAATGAAAGTCTCAAAGAGGCAATAGTGTAGGGGTTGGGTGACCAAACTGTGGGAGCAGATGGCCTGGCAGTGGCACTTGCTGGTCTGTTACCTTCACCAAGTTCCTAGCCCCTCTGCCCACCTCGTCTATGAAGTGGTCTCATAATAGTTCACATAAATGTACCTGGTAAGTGCTCAGTAAATGCTAACTAGTATCATTCTAGTCCCTGTAAAAGGCTTCCAGGGGATATAAATTCTCCTAAATGCGTAGTTGTTATAGTTGCCCATAACATAGAGAGTACATTGGTTACTTTTCAGTGGTGTTTTATTTCTTGTTATGTTCAGACACAGAACTGTGTTCACATCTCTCACATTGCCAATAGAAGTTTCCTACTTGTGGTCTGTGTCCTGTTCTCCCCAGTAGTTTTTGTTATTTGTAGTTCAGTTATACGAAGAAACTACAAGATTAAATCCTTGCACTTAAGGAGATGAGAATGGTAGGAACTAGAGATTCCACCTGGTCTCTTTTTTTTTTTTTCTTCCTGTGTTTTTTTCAACAAAGTCTTGTTCCAAAGAGAAAATTCACCTGAGATTTGCTGCAAAAATTTGCCACATTTCTTAGGTATGTCCAACCCAGGAGACTCTTAGGAAAACTGGCCTCTCCTTTCCAGAGTCCCTGGCATTAGCTTATTGGTCTCCATCTGATTTCTCAAACTGGAAAACCCATGCATCCACCAACTACAGTAGGAACTAATATTCTTAAAATGGAGGTAAGGATCTCTTCCCAAGAGCATAAGCTCTGACTCCCATTGGGCTGCCAAAATTTCCAAGCTGCCTAGTATCCTTAAGCTCTTGGTTGCATACAGGAAAATTAGCAGGTATTCTTCATGAAGAATACAGACCATACACACACACACACATACACGCACACTCATTCTAGCATGTTCTTAGGAGTTTATAGCTACAAGATTTGTTTTCCTTAGATTGGGTGTTCAATACCTATGTTCTAAATGAGATCAATGATACCTGGGGTTGTTTTCAACTCTCCTTTATATGAGCTCTAAGTTTATGTCAAAATTCCTGGTCTTGTCTTAGTAACATCACATCATGAAATTCTAGTTCAAACCCTTAGAGAATGAATCCTTTTCAATAGCCAAGTTTTCTAGAAAGCTAAGGTTTTTAACTCTTTAAGTACTACAACTTCAGAGCATTCTGGCCAGAAATCTTTCCCAATTATAGTATGTGCTTTATGAAATGAGGATAGTTGCTATATGTTAAATGCCTGCAGCTGTGCCCAGCATAGCACTGACGGGCAATAAATGTTAGCTGTACTTCTTACCCTCGACCCTTTTCTACCTAATTATGTCCCTCATAATTTTAGGAGTAGAGTTTTTCCATTTAACTGGGTTTG
Organism: Phyllostomus discolor; assembly: GCF_004126475.2. NCBI lineage: Eukaryota > Metazoa > Chordata > Mammalia > Chiroptera > Phyllostomidae > Phyllostomus > Phyllostomus discolor. Next base: position 67,501,283 of record NC_040905.2, read on the forward strand.
CTGCCTTTTTCTACCTGCTTTTCTATATTTTCTATAGCTTCCTCTGTTGTCAAGCTACCACTTCAACTCATTTTAATTCAGAGTGCTGCATGGAGGGAGGCAAAGATGCATAAGAGCAGATTCTGCCTTCTGTAGTTCACCCAATGGAAGCAAATAAAACAATCACTATAATCACATGAGCCAGTACACACTCAATGCAATGAGAGACGGGGTTGAAAATCAGGCAAGACCACCCCAAATTTAGAAAGAGATTTTATGTTGCCAGATTGATTTCCTATAAGCATCCGTCTCCCTTGTTCTACATTGATGCTTTAGATGTGCAATCTATGTAGCTAAGTTTCTTACCATTGTTTGTAAATTTAAAATAAGAGAGTCTGAGTTGAATCCCTTCAAGGGAATTTTTGCATAAAATCTTGGGAACATCAGTGCCTGGATTTGGTGACTTTCAGATTCAAATGATCCTTACCCTCTTTGTACTGTTCCATCCTGGCTATGTTCTGTTTAGGGGTGGCTTCTCAATAGCTTATTTCTGGGCAGATGAGTATTACCACTAGGCACAGAGATTGCTTTCATGCATGCAATGAAAATACTAACACCATACCAACAGGCGGAGTTCCTGCCACACCACAACTGAGGGAGTAGTAGAGGGAGCTGGAGGGACTGGAAACAATTGCAGGCAGGATGGAAAACAGAGGACTCCAGAGGAATTCTAATTCCACTGCATCTCTGCCTTACAAGAGTACTGCCAGGAAGCTATTGGAAAAATCTTTGAAATTACGAGCCCAGGAAAAATCCCTTGCTAATGCATTTTTGAACAAGATGGAGCATAGATCAGTGGCCGGGCAGCCACACTTAAAGTTATTCATTCCAAGATAAAGCACACTGCTTCAACTTCAGTGTAAGTATTAGAGTGTTCTTTACTCCTCTCTCCTGATCGTTGAGATAGCTGGAAACTGGGTGGAAGATTGCTCCTATTGCTTTCACTGTTGTCTTCCCTAAATCTGTCCTAGATGCCTCCCCCTGTACATTTTCCAGTGAGATATACAAGCCTGCTTTTACTCACTCCTACAAAGTGAGAGATGCCCTGATCAGGGTATTTGAACCCATGATTTTCAAGGGCTCTGGAGTACTTTTCAGATTTAAGAATCTGCTTTGAAATTGCAAATATGGAGGGTGTGGTTAATACCTCCCCACTCCCAAGGAGATGCCTGAAAGCCACTGAATCTCCACACTAACAGGGAGACACAGATGGCATCCTCCCAGCCCTCAGCCTGGCCCTTCCTGAATAGGACCCTGATGTGCACATGGTCCAGCAAGCCTAATCTCCTTCCACTCCTTCCAGAATATGATTGTTCTCACCATGAGCTTTCATTTTAGGATGCATGTAATGCTTCCAAGTTTTCAACACCAAGGGTAGCCACCTGCTTAAACAAGCCTCATCCTCAGTAAATACAGAAATGTGGTTCCAGGAAAGGTGCTCTTTACCTGTTTCCCTTTTCTCTCCCCAGGCGGTTCGTATGATACCCATGCAATCAGCCAGTCTCCTTTCTTCCCTCCCCAACTCCCGCTTCCTGTTTCTCTAATAGTCCTTAATATAGCGGTACAAATTTTATTTAAATACTTTGGGCCAGATATGGTTTAGTATTAAGAACTTGGAATCTTTTTGAAAAGTACTCAAGTGCATAATTTATATATTACATTTTATCACCTTTGGTGGTCTGAGGTACCATGTATAATCAAATACACTAGTATTCCTATAGAAAATGTTCAAACAGTCACACCATAATGGATAAATTAAGACCATAAATAGCTTCACATTCATTTAGATAAAATTTTGCTGTCAAACATTACGAAAAATCTTTAGGCTTTTCAGATTTCAGAAGTGCAGAAAGTCAGTTTTAGAATAATGAAACCTATTCCTTAATACATGATCTATCAGTTAAAATACTAACCCTGAATGGAGGATTCTGTATAAATATGAATGTTTTCCTATTAAAATAATCTCTCTCAAAATTTATTTTTCCCATTTGTGGAAAATACAGAAAAACATTAAAAATAAAGGTTAAAAAATTATGATATTTTACTTTTAATAAAAACCTATAATCTGTAATATGAAGTGATGGTTGCACATGTCTGTGAATATACTAAAACCATTGGATTGTAAGCCTTAAAGAGGTGAATTGTATGGTATGTGAATTATATCTCAAAAGGTATTGCAGAAAAGGTATATGATTAAAAAGAATAAAATTAGCACTGGCTGGTGTTGCTCAGTGGATTGAGCCCGGGCCTGCAAACCAAAAGATCACCAGTTCGATTCCCAATCAGGGCACATGCCTGGGTTGCAGGCCAGGTCCCCAGTTAGGGGTGTGTGAGAGGCAACCAATCAATGTATCTCTCATACATCAATGTTTCTCTCCCTCTCTTTCTCTCTTTCTTACCTTCTCTCTAAAAATAAAAAAAATAAAACATTTAAAAAAATTATACTACCCTCTTCAATCCCACCTCCCTTTCCCACCCACCGTCCCCCCTTTCCAGGTAACTACCATTTATGTCTGCCAACTTTTCATATGCTTATTCCTACATTTCTATACACACACACACACACAGAAACCACAGATGTGTAGAAAGGCACTTTTTTCTTTTGGGGACAAAGATCACATCACACTCTCACAGATCTGCATCTGCTGCTGTTTTTAACTTAACAATGTACCCTGGGCATATTTCTAAGGCAGTACATGTAAAGCTCTGCATTATTTATAATGGCTGCCTAGTATGCTGTTGTGCTGATATGCTATAATTTATATACCCTGTCCCCTATTAAAGACATTGAACTTCTGGGTTTTTGCTGTTACAAGCAGTGCTCTGGTGAGTGTCAATGTTAGAAACGTGTTAGGTGACCATGTATGGACACTGCAGGGTAGATTTCTAGAAATGGGATTTTTGGGTCAATGAGTGTTTAAACCTTAACCAATTCCACCAAACTTGACAAAACAGTTTTTCCAATTTACGGTCCACTGTGCATGAGCAAGGCCCAGGCTCTTACCTGCACAGACCTCACACTTCAGAATTTTTGCCCAGTGTTTACTGAAACACAGGAACTCCTCTACTTGCCTCATTAAAGGATTTGAATTAGCTGGAAGGTCTGAGTAGAATTACCTGTAAAGTACATAATCAAGGTCAGGATTTCTCAAAACCAGATCTGAAGACTACCTGTACCAGAATCTCCTTGGGGTACTTATTAAATGAAAATTGCTGGTTCCAGCCAGACCTACTGAATTAGATGCACAGAAAGCAAAGTCTCGGCAGCAGCATGCTGGGGGCTCACACTGACTCACAAGAGCCAATAATTAATTTTCAGATCCTTAATGAGCTGATTGTTCATTATAGCCATCATTAAAAATAAAGGCAATGAATACTCAAAAATCATCATCTAATTATTTTACTACATTTTACTATTATCTGTGCTCTAGAGAGCATTTATATCGATTGTTTCAGAATGGTGGAAATACTATAAAATGATGTTAACTGCCCATCTCTTCCTAACCCAGTGTTCAGTGATGTCACATTGGTAGCTTGAAATCAATCATGGTGGAGAAATTAACACCATGGAAATTGACAAATGCTGCAAATCAGTACTTGATAAATTATTTTTTTGTTCATTTGAATTTAAGGAAATTGTGGAAGAGATGTTAATATTGCAGATTATTGTGAGTAGCCAAAAAATTGAGGGAATATTCTTTGAGTATTTAAAAACTGTTATCCAATACAACAGAGATTCTGCTCACATCAGTGATGAGCAGCTGCAGTTCTAACACATGTCTCTGTTGTTTCAATAAACAGCACAGAATATCAGCAAATGTTCTCGTCTTAACCAGTCACTCATCGATTCCAACCACAGCAAAAATTTTTTAAAAGATTCTGTGATATTCGATTAGTTATATGTAATTTATAATAAACAGTATTATATATTGTATTATTTGTAAATTGTGTGCTGCACATTTTTATATTAAACATATATAATAAAATTTATATATATACACATAGGCATATTTTTTTAGAGAGCCAGTACACCCTACTAAGCCCACATCTGAAATGTTAACAAGATGCCCAGTCAATTTTTATGCACATCAAAGTTTGACAACTGCAGCTCAGATTGCCCTAGTAAGGATTGAAGTTACCTCTGTATCTTCTCTCTGTAGTACAGGTATATCAAGGCAATCTCCTGGGGTTTGAGACATGAAGAGGATAGTTTGCATTTACCAAAATAAGTATAAAAATCTCAATTCTCTTAAGAAAAGGAGAGATTTGGAAGAAGAAATTGGATTTAATTACTGTCTGGTTATTCTAGCACTTTATTTATTTTACTTAGAAATTTAAAAGAGGGTTTAATGCCCTGGCTGGCGTAGCTCAGTGGATTGAGCGCAGGCTGCAAACCAAAGTGTCGTAGGTTCAATTCCCAGTCAGGGTACATGCCTGGGTTGCAGGCCATGACCCCCAGCAACCACACATTGATGTTTCTCTCTATATATCTATCTCCCTCCCTCCCTTCTCTAAAAATAAATAAATAAATAAATAAATAAATAAATAAATAAATAAATAAATAAAAGAGGGTTTATTTTTATTCTTAACTTTTTCACAAAATTTACTTTTTGTTTTAAAATGCTATAGTGGTAGAAGCTACCTTCAATCCATGTATGACTTTCTTGGACACCCCTTCCCTGTATACAGGGGTGCAAATGTTCCTTCTTTACACTTAAGCTAAACAAACCTTTTTGAAGAATGAGCGAAAATAGTTAAGTTATACCCATTCTTTTTTAAATTTAATCTTTATTGTATTTTTTAATTACCATGTAGCCCTCTTATGCTCCCCTCCCCCCAGCAGTCGCCACACTGTTGTCCATGTCCACGAGTCCTTTTCCTTTTTGCTCAATCCCTCCATCCCTTAAACTGCCCCCCCCAACCACTGGCTGTCATCTGTTCTCCATCTATGAGTCTGCCTCTGTTTTGCTTGTTAGTTCAGTCTGTCCATTAGATTCCACATATGAGTGAAATCATAGGGTATTTGTCTTTTTCTGACTGGCTTATTTCACTTAGCATAATGTTCCCCAGATCTCCTTAAGTGGAATGTGTGGGATGACAGGGACTAGACCGTTAAAGGCAGAAACCATGAGACCAACCTGAAATGCAATGATTGGCAAAAAGGTAACATTCAACTTGCATGAAATTCCATAGCCATGGCCTCTTAGGCCTTTCCAGATAGAGGGAACAGATGGAAACATGGCTGAGAAGGCATTGCTGAAAGGAAACAATGACATTTATTTTATTTTCTCCTAGCGGAAGAAAAGGAGTAAAAACCATAGATCTGAGGTGTGTAAACTAATTTGTTTTTAAAGCACTTATTTTGGCAGCAGAGATTGAGTCTCCAGGGTGATTGCAAGAGGACAGTGTGGCGGGAAGGTATGGTCTAGCCCAGCCCCTCTATTTTACAGAATGGAAATCGATGCTTAGAAAGGTTAAGTGACTCGCCTAAGGTGATATAGTTACTAGACCAATGCTATTAAAAACTAAAAAAAACTTAGCCCTGGCTGGCATAGCTCAGTGGATTGAGCACGGGCTGCGAACCAAAGTGTCGCAGGTTCGATTCCCAGTCAGGGCACATGCCTAGGTTGCAGGCCATGGCCCCCAGCAACCACACATTGATGTTTCTCTCCCTCTCTCCCTCCCTTACCTCTCTAAAAATAAATAAAAATGAAATCTTTAAAAAAAAACTAAAAAAACTTAATGTATGTTGGATTTCCATTTAGTACCTGTGCCAAAGTTCATGTCCTAATGATATAAAACAAGTAATAGAGTCTGTGTTTCTAAAAGTCCTTTGAACCTTTGGGAATGGAGAGGAATAAATTTATTCATGCACAAAAGAATAAATATGAATAAAGATGGAATCATTTAACTCATCTCATTTAAGCCTTTTCATTCTGATGTATTAAGTAATCCACTTCCCTTATCTGGTAGGGGTAGTTCTAAATCAGGTTGCTTGATAATCCCACTGATTTCAGAAGCGTGGTAGTTGGATGTTCTCATTCTTTTCTAATCTTCATTATGCACAAGCAGCTTGACATGAGTCATGGGAATGATTTTAGGACTATTCAGTCCTCTCAAATGATCCAAAAGAAGCCTGTTATCTTGAAGTATTCTTTTGCTCTTGCCAATCTCTTCACATAAATATGAGTGCCCCGATTCTCCAGCTTCTGCATTTCAACTTTGCTAATCATGTGCAGTATGGAAAACTAATGATCCTTATTCTCTCTCATTCATTCCATGGACACCTGTTTACTTTAATATCTAAATATAGTCATTAAGTACCAAGAATTACATTTTTGTTCATTTGGTTATGAGGACATATGTAAAGTACTACAGTATTCTTTTTTTAAAAGATATGTTAAGAATGTTTTTATCCTTTAACATGTGTTTTTATAGCAAGTTAACATTGAACAATATAATATTTGGCTTAAGTAAGAGTTTTCCAGGAAAAAGTAATCATGCCCTAATTCCATTTAGTTTTTCTCATTTTATGTTTTTTTGAGAAAACCTTATACTTTACTTTCACTTACCTCTTTGCAACTCATGCTTTTGTTGTCACTCATACTTAACTTCTTTTTTTTATCCTCACCCACAGACATGCTTACTTTTTTAGAAAGAGTGGAAGGGAAGGAGGGAGGGAGAAAGAGAGACATTAATGTGAGAGAGAAACAGCCATCCATTGGCTCTTGTACACCCCCTGACTGGGATCTAACCTGCAACCCAGGCATGTGCCCTTACTGGGAATTGAACACTCAATCTTTCAGTTGATGGTCCAACCAACTGAGCCACAATGGCCAGGACTAGCTCCATTTTTGGAGATGGTCAGGGCTGTACAGTCATCAACTAATTAATGCCATTTAAATTAATAACAGATAGCGTTTCATTTTTAAACAAAAGAAATTAAGAAAAGAAAAAGAAAAGTATTTTCCCATTGTCTCACATAAAAATTAGGAGGTACAATTAAATTTCAGTGTAAGTCATTCAAGGCACTAGCAACACTACCTGCAGCATGGTTTTTCACGTCTCCACACATGCTCTGTCTGGTTTCCTACCCCTCACCCTGTCCCTCCACAGCTCCCTGTCATTGCCTTAGCATGTTTACATATGTGTGCTAGGAGCTCCAGTGAAAGATGGAAGTCATTAGAGAGAAATGCTAAGATTTCACATTCCATTTCCCATTTACTATGAATTCCTTTTTATGGTAGTTGACTACCTTATTTGTAAAATGGAAAAGATACCCTAAATAAATACATGACCAAAAAGTGTTTGATGAAGCCTTTGAAATATAACATTTAATGAAACTCACAAAATCATGTTAGAAAGACAAAATTCAACTCTTCCTGGGCCCAGAAGAGACCGATCTGCTTTCCCTGTTCCCATTATTCCCATTCCTCTTGCCGTTATCCACTTGGAAGCCTTTCATCCTGCTCTACATTTTTTTCCATATATTTTAATTCTGCTTTTCTCCATCTTTGAAAACTGTTAAGAGTTCTTGTAGGAATATTTCTTCTCCCCTATACTTTTTTAGCCCCATTTCTTTGCAAGTATTCCTCATCCTTTTTTAATGAAGTTAACTGTCATTCACCACCTACTAATAATTACTCATAACTGAAAGGAGACAAAAACCTAGTTAGTAAGTGTAGACCCTTCTACACTGACCCTTTATCTTACAGCACAGGTGGCAAACACAAGGCCCTCAGCCCAAATCCAGCCCTCCACCTTGTTTTATCCAGGCTGGTGCCTTGTTTCTACCCAGCAGCAGCGACGAGCTCTTGCTCAACGGTTAAGGAGTAGTTACATTCATACAGTCCTAAAATTACATTCAGCCCTTTGAAGGCAACCAAAATGCTGACATGGTCCCCAGTGAAAGTCAGTTTGACGCCCCTGTCTTAAGTATAAAGACTGGCTTAAGGTCTGAGGAAATTTTGAGGTAATGTCAGTCACCTGGGGGTTTCAGTGGTTTTCCATTAATAGAGTAATGATACTTAGCACTTTATACTACTTCTCAGCTCAGAAGTTACTTTATTAATCCTCATACCACATTACAACATATGGAATGACTACAAATTAATGCTAAATCAAATATATGAGCTCTAATGTTCAAAGTGTATTCCCTAATTAATACCAAAGACTACACACATGCATAATTATATGTAAATTAGATGCTTTGGATTTTTTTCATTGAAAAACCAAAACACAATGCACAGTAGTATTTTAAGTTGATAAAAATAATTGAGTTGAAAAATGTAACCACTGTTTTTTAGTTGACTTTCAAAAATCACATTTCAATTAAGTTGCAGTTTTTGCAGAATATAAACTTCCAGTTTTCAAAACAAAATAAGTAGGGTGGTGTTGCCACTAGATTATACTCTTTATCATTTGTGAGCATTTAGAGGTTTAAGTTAAATAAAAGATTGTGAGCACATTGTACATCATTGCTGAGAATTCAAAAGGGTGTGAAAGGAGGTAAACTCTGTGTGTGTGTATACATATATATACACATATATATAATGCTCGTAAGATGATTCAAAAACTGATAATAGAGGATTTTATATGAGAAACATTTTAGCCTTCATATTTTAAATTAAATTTAAAACTGTTTATTTGATCAAAACTCTCAAAGTTCTTTTTCATTCCTATACTTTTATAGCTATTACATTTTGCCCTCAGTGGGAAGAACAGAGAATAATTGGAAGAATGCGAAAGAAACTTTAGATTATCATTTTAAAAATAAATAAATGTATGTTAAAAGTAGAACTATGGAAGTCAAAAGTGGTTGCTAGATCTTTGCACTGAGAGAAAGGGGAAATTAAAAATTATTTGTTAGGTATAATACTTAAAATTGTCTGACCGAAGTTCGTGAAGCTAGTGGGCAAGCTAGTTAAGTGTGTCTGGTTTTGGCCAAAAGACAACTCCTTCAGAAACACAAATAAATCTTTAAATATTGTCTGTTCCTCAACATAAAGATTTAAAATTTAACGCCTCAGGAAAGGGACACGACTTGAGGGCTTGTGCTGCTTGATCTGGGTGCTGCTAACCCGGATGTGTTAGTTTTCTTCAATTCCTGAAGTCGTACCCCCTGATTTGTGTGCTTTTCTGTAAATTATGGTTCAACAAAAGTTTAAAAACCTATCAGTAATTTAAAAATTCAGTGCCATGTTTAAAAAAAATACTGTGTTTATTTGTGGTTTTGTCTTTTTATTTTACTTCCTTAGAAGTGTGATTCTGAAACAGGTTCACAATTCTGAGGGAAAAAAATAGTGTAAATTGTAAACTTTTACTGTAGAATTTTTTTTGCTTTCCGAAAAGATGGAGACAGGAGCATACTCTGACATTAGTTGTCCCACGACATCCTCCAGACAGAGCGATTATAAAAGCATGTTGGGGAGCCCGCCTGCCTTCCATTTGATCTCTTTTGGGAACAGCAGAGATCATCATTTGTGAAAGTCGTCTTCTTGCAGGATAGGTAAATGCATTTTCACTTCCCTGCCACAGGACAAATGGAAGCCAGTAATTTCTAGTCCCATAGCAGGGAATACAAAATCAAAAGAGGCTAACTCACTGCAGTGGCAGCTTCAAAAGGAATTCTTTTTTGAAGGTTTTTTTTTTCCCTGAGTGCTGGGTTATTTAGCACTGAAGCTTGTCTGCTATGCCAGCTTTCAACAGCCTCCAGCAAACCTGGGCTATTTCTGCCCTACATTAACAGTGCCCCTATTTCTGTTACCTTTGCCAAACTAATACATATTTGCCATCGCAGCTTAAGCTGTCAGTACTTTTTTGAATGGAGACTATTTTATATCAGTGTATCTGTCACTGGAGAATCCTTATATTCTGAGAGTATGGTTTCAGGGATCCATAAATTCCCTAGGAGAAATTTGGTGACTTGGATTTTGTTTTGAAGACACTCCAATGAAAGACTTTAATATATGCATTTTCTGATTAATTTGGAGGATTGTCATTTTACTAAGTACTGTCAAGTGAGTTTAAGACCTGCCTTTAAAATCCAGGTGGTACCAAAAAAGCAGTGAAGGAGCTGTGTTTTTGCTCCATCAATCCAGGCTTCCATTTAATGCGCCTATGCCCGGAGTGAACACAGGGAGAACCGGATCTGCTGTTCCCTCTGCTGTTTCCCATTTGCCTCTGGTGCTTGTGCCCATCTCTCTGTTCTTGCAGGGTGTCAAATGTACGGAAATAACCTTTGTATATACAAACAGTGTCTGTCCAACTCTACAGAAATAACTTTTCTTGTTTCTTATAACGTGCTGCAGCCAGCACACCTGACAGCAAACTGTTCCAATGCTAAGGAAACTGGCTTTGTTTGCTCTGTTAAGAGACCTCACTCTACTCTCTCCTAAGGGATTTTCCAAGTCAT